>NC_045432.1:76106550-76246550 GCF_902635505.1 Sarcophilus harrisii | reverse complement strand
CCTTCCTTCCTTCCTTCCTTTATCTCTCTCTGTCTAGCTCTATCTCTCTGTCTCAATCTTTCTCACGTCCTCTCTCTTGTCTCTATGTCTCTCTCTCACTCTGTCTCTGTCTCTCTCATTCTGTTTGTCTCTTTTTTTCTCTCTGTCTCTGTCTCTCTCACACAGACACACACAGAGGTATATGAACATAATCTTCCAGGCTTTGGATGCTGCTGCCAAAGCTTTCAAGAGCCCAGGGTCACCTCCACACGATGAGGAGGAGGACGTCTATAGAGGCTGGGTGAATAGATCATAGGGAATTTAACAGCTTTGAAAATAGGTTTGAAAATCATTTGGACAACTCAGTTGTTAAAAAATGGACTTTGAAGGCTGCACTCCCCCTTCTGCATTTCCTCGTGTCAGAGAGATGATATAGCAGATTGATGGGGCTAGGGAGTCTCAGTCGACTGAAGCTGTCCTCACACCACCCCTACATGCAGACTGCCTCGGAAAAGAGCAAAGTTTCAATTCCATTAAATAACCCATGGTTTTGGAAACAGATTCTTAGGCCCGGGCTCTTACTGGTGGCTGAATCTTCCCTGGCTCCTGCGGTTCCCTCCCCCCAGCCCATTTTTGCCCAGATTGGTTTGTGTGTGTAGACACAGCCTGGAGAGCATAATTTACATTTTTATTAAAACTCTTCCTATCCCTGAGTCTATTAATCAGCTTTGAGTTTCCAGTCCACTGTGTGCATAGTCCTGCACCAGACAGTGGTGGACAGCCTAGGGGAAGGCACTTAAAGGGGAAGGCAGACCAGACAAGAGGAACATGAAGGCAGTCGTGCTGGTGGTTGGCAGGACCGCTGGTGGAGGTCAGGGGGTCACACCGGAGAGCTCCAGCAGGAGCCTTAGTGACCCGGAGAGAACAGCACCGGGGTGGGGAGTGATCTCAGCTGCTGCAGTGAAATCGGGAGAACAGCTGGGAGTTGGGGAGGGGGGTAAAGCTGGGAAGCCAAAGGAAACTCTCAGGCCTCTGGGATGCAGAGGATGGTAAAGCTCCTGGCAGGAATGGGCCCACTGCGGAGGAGTGTCTCTATTTCACAAATACATGGGTATTTCATCTATAGCCTCTGAGAATATAATCCCATACTAAGGATTAGCTTTAAGCCTGAAATCAGACCCTGATTGGAGATACCCGACAGAAAGCGGGTGATTTGTTCATCAACTTCACTTCCCACTATTCCCTGCTGCTCCCATGTAGCACAGCCAGCCGGAACTTCTCCTCAGCTGTCCTTCGTTTTCCTCTTCCATTCCTGTTTGCGTAATTCTTAGGGCCCTTTAGAAGCCACTTGGCCTGGACCAACTGGCTAGTAGCAATCCCCTCTCCTGGCCCTGTTTTGCAGGCAGGAACACTGATGTTCAAAGGCCCAGAATGCTTCCTTAGGGAGGAGTCACCTAGCAAGGTCAGCTCTGCAGCAGGACCAGAATCCTTCCGGGCCTCCTGCGCCCCTGGAGGAGAGACTCTGGTTCTCTTCTGGGGAAGGTAGCGTGCCCTGCACACTCATCAATCAGAGCTGTTTTAGCTCCCTCCTCTCCTCGCTACACTGGGATTCAACCAGACAACAGGCTTTCAGCCTCAATTTAATGATCACTAATGTGGTGGGATTCAGCTAATTAAAAGATAACAAAATATTTGATAACGGGAAATTGTCTCCTAACCAAAGACCGTGATTAGCTTTCTACTGACACCAGATACCGGGGAAGAAGCCCTTGACAAAATTCTATTTCTTTGCCGCCTCGCCCCCGGTCTCAGGAAAGCTCATCTGCATTTGGATGAGTGACATTGCCTGGCTCTGCCTCGGTGGCTCCCCTAAATGACCCCGGAATGGAAGAATTCATCCAGGAACCTGGAGATGAGTGGCCAGGAACCCGGCGGGGCTGGCCAAGGACCTTCTCCCATTCGCTGGACATTTCTTGTTCTTGGTCCTGTTCTCCTTGGAAAGGAAGTAATGTGTTCTGAGAAAGTGATGTCCATAGATAAGCTTATAATGGAGGTGAGGGTGAAAGAGACAGAGAGGCAAGGGAGTTGGGAAAGGAGGGTGGAATTGAGAAGAGGAGGAGAGAAGAAGTTCCAAAGATGGGAGAAAAAGAGGGAGCTAAGCAAGGACAGGAGGAAAGGAGGACAGAAAGGCAGGGAGGGAAAACAAAACAAGATATGGAAGGGAGAAGAAAAGGGAAGAAGGTAATCAGGAGAGAAGGAAGGGGAAAAAAGAAAGAAGGGAGAGAGGAAAGAAGGAAAGATGAGGAAAGGAAAGGAAAAAGACAGAAAGGGAAGGAGGAAGTAAGGCAGGAGCACTTGTAGGAATACAAGGAAGAAGGAAAGTGAGCAGGGATGTCTCTACAGAAGGGCAGTGTCAAGTCTTGAAATAAATCAAAGCTGGGAGTTGAAAAATAAAATGTCTTTGATGGAAACAACAGGCTAGCAAACCTGCCACCCTAGGGGACTTCCAGTGGATTTCCCAACTCCAAGGGGCATCCTCACGCTTCTTATACCTTTAGAGGAGAGGGGGAGGAGATAGGTGAAAGCCACAAGACCCCAATGGCCCTTGGCAATCCAGGCCAGGAAAGCTGCCTCCTTCTGGCTGTTTTGCCCCCATTCCATGAATCTCAATGCAAGGGGGTCATGGACACTAGAAAACAGATCTAGCAGGAGCTTTCCCCCATCCCGCCACCCCTCAACCCCCGCAAAATGAAATCCCTGGGTAGGGGGACCTGGGGTGTGGCTCAGCTCAGCCTAGTCCAGATAAAATATTGTAAGAGTAAGAAAGCAAGGACAGCACTGAAATTCTGACATCTCAAGGATCATTTAAGAGAGCCACAGTCCGGATTACATTTGGTATTGACAATTTCTGTCAGCAGCCAAGTGGCAGTGCACTGGATAGAGACAGAAAGATCTGAGATCAAATTCAGCCTCAGATACGTCCTGGCTGTGTGACCCTGGGCAAGTCACTTCAGCCTGCTTGCCTCAGTTTCCTCATCTGTAAATTGAGTTGGAGGAACTAGCCAACCACTCCAGTATCTTTGCCAAGAAAGTCCTATATGGGATCACAAAGAGGCAGATGTGACTGAAAAACAACTGAACAACAACAGCCTGCTTCTACATTAAACCAATTTAGCGAGCAGCCAATTATATCCCAATGGGAGTGGGCTGAACCTGGCTGTTCGATCCTGACTAGGCTAAACCGCTGGACACTGCAATTCCCACTCCAGCTGGCATTTGGCAGGTAGTGTAAACATGCCCAAGACTTACCTGAGAGAAAGGTGATTGGACCTGAAGCTGGAGGTCAGCTGCCCCCACTCACTTCCCCAAGGCTTCCTGGGCTTTAAGGCAAAGCTGAGCCAAGGGCAGTGACTCATAGTCACCTTTTTCAAAATGTGAAGTGAATTGAGTAGAAATTGAATTGAATTGAAAGTGTGGATTTGAAACACAGTTTGATAAAAGCAATGAAAATGCAGCTCTGTGTGCAGCGTGTCCTTAGACTTTAAGCGAGTCACTTAATTCCTCTGCCTCAGTTTACCCACTTGTGCCAGAAGCTTGTGATTACACTCATTGAAGGGATGTCAGAATTAGAGATCTTCTAGGGAGGAAGGTGGTTTTATGGTAGCTTATTGCAGGCCCTTCTGCCCCCACCCAGACCATAACAGGGGCATGCAGAGAGTTCCTTTATCCTCGATTTGAGGTACAGAGCAGAGGTTGGGAGGCATAGAACCTTTTAATGCTCCGCAGTTCCAATGCCCCTGCTGCTCAACAATACCCCAAATTACCCCATTAAGCTTCACTCCTTTGGCTTAACCCTTTGATCTCTAGTACGATGCAAATGCCCCATGGGAAGGGTAATGCTTTAAATTGCCCTGGCTCCTCAGCAGCTAAATCCCAAAGATCTTCAGCTCCTTTTCTGGGAGCATGGAGAGGAAGAAAGCTACAGACTCTAGCAGTAAGAAGAAGGGAGAGCACAGGGCAAGGAATCTGGGTGCCCAGAAGAAAAACCGTCCAAGGATGCTCCTCCCTTGCTCCCCAGCACAGACTATTCCTGGGTCCCATATTAGAAAATGATCTGTTCATTGATGGAACTTTACTCTATCCCTTTGCTAGACTACAGTTGCTAAGGAAGCTAAGCCAATGGGGTTTTATATGAATCAAGCATTCATTCATTCATTCATTCTTGGAGTCATTAATCTATCTTTCCTATAGCAAGTATTCTTCAAACTCCCGGCCCATTCAGAGTATGAGGTCAAGCCCTGTAGGGAGGCACCAAAGGCTCATGGGACTCGAGGCCCTCCCAAAGTTTCCATCATAGGACAGCAATGGAGTCTGACCCCAGTATCTGGCTCTCCTGAAGTTAGTCTGGGCCATTCTTGCCAAGGCAGACACTGAGGCACACAGGTAGACCGCAGGGGTTCCCCATTGCCCTAAGATAAAGTGCAGACTCCATTTGGCAGGTAAATCCCTTTCCATACTGGCTCCAATCCAGTCCATCCTTCGAGACAAATATCATATTTTTCTCTTCATATCACCTCTGTTTTAGCCAAGCTAGACTACAAGGCCTTTCCAATATAAGCCATGCCATCTCTCCCTTGTGGGGCCTAGAATGGCTGCCCTCTTCTTCTCGGCATCCTATATCCTGCTCTCCCACTCCAGGCTCTTACATTAGGCTTTTCTTGATCCCTTCCTTTGATAACACCCTCTTCCCTCAAAGCACAACCCAAGTGCTATCCACTAGTTGAGTCCTTTTCCTGTTCTCTTCCAGTTCTAGTGCCCTGATCCCTCAAGGCAGGGCCTGTGACCTTGCGGGGTTTACCTCTTCAGACCTAAACCTGATGAATGGCATACATTAGGCCCTTAATAAATGCTTGTTAAATTCAATTCCAGACTCTCTGAATGGGGGGGAGAGGGCTCAAGAAAGGGTTTTTTGCAGCTCCTTTGAGTATACCCCCCTGGAGCGTTCCCCTGATGTCTGCATGCCCCTCCCTAGTTCATACTTCTCAAAAGCTGCTGGTCTGCCCTCCTTCCAGAGCCACCTTATTCTTGCTTTCCAGATCTGGTCTGTTAGAGCCCCATCCACAGGGAGCTCCCTGGTTTTTCCACCCCCAAAGCTTTCTACTGATCTACTGTACCTTAACTCCCAATAACCATCATGGAGCACCTAGGACTCAGGAAAGCCTTTTGACCTTCAAGAAATAGGAAGATTTGGCCTTCCCGTCGAACGTTGGTAGCAGTATCCTGGAGCAACAGTTGCTGATGGAAGCATCTGCATGAGGAGATGAGAAGGGCTCGACACTGTGGTAGTACTTTAGAAATACTACCTCATGTGATCCTCCCAGTAACCCTGGGAGATAGACACTGTAAGTATCCCCATTTTATAGAAACTGAGGCAGACCAAGGGTTAGTGACTTCCCAAGGTCATACAGTTAGGAATTTAAACTCAGGTCTTCCTGACTTCAGGTTCAGCATTCTTGTTCTCTCAGGAGCAGAAGACAAAGTAGACACACCAAAGAAAAGCAACTTTGGGAAGCTGTGAAGGAACAGGGCCCCATGGGAAAAAGGAGTTCTTGTAAGCAGGAGATATGGGTTCCCATGTTGCTTCCTGTGCTCTCTGAGACCCAGCTCACTTTCACCCAGTCTCCATCCGTGGTTATGGGCAGGTGAAGACAAATTATGGTTTCCCCAGAGACAGACAGAACCTGGCTCGAGGTAGAACCCATGATGCTATTGTGGATTTGTCTCCCAGACTGTGTGTGGTTGCCATATGAGTTATACTCCAATCGACACGTGATGCTGTATATCACGGATCTCATTCACAGATTGTTCACTGACATTGAGCAAGGGCCCGATCAGGTGGTGTTTGCCAGGCTGACCCTGACTGGAGAGCCCACCTTGGCATCTGGAAGCTCTGGGGTCCAGTTCTGCTCTCCCCTATGCTGGCTTTATGACCCCAGGCAATTCTCTTAAGATTCCAGATGAAAATGGGAACCCTTTGCAAGTGACCTAGTAAACAATAATGAGACAACATACCAAAGTTGGTGGGATGCAGCCAAAGCAATCATTAGGGGAAATTTTCTATTTAGAGGCTTACTTGCATAAAATAGAAAAAGAGAATATCAATGAATTGGGCTTGCAACCACAAAAGCTAGAAAAAGAATAAATTCAAAACCCATAATCAAATACCGAATTTGAAATTCTAAAAATAAAAGGAGGGATTAACAAAATTGGAAGTGACCTTGGAGAGTGTAGTCTTGCCATTGATTGGTCAAGTGTCATGTTTCAAAAGAAACAAGGATTGGCTAGAAGCATACTTAGAGTAACCAAGTGGCCAGCCGGGTGGAATGATGGGTCTCAGTACCCTTTTATTCTGGGAAAATCCCCCGTAGTAAGAGAATGACTCAGAAAAGAAAACCAGAGTCTGGGAGAAGGCTGGTGTGAGCTTAGGTAGATGGAGATAGTTGGGACATTCATTGTCACTACCACAAGCAAGTTAATGCCTCCAAACATCTGCAGAGAGGTGCGCCAGTTCTAGAGCAAGGCAAGCAATCTGTCCCTTCTGATTGGGTTCCTACTGAGTCTCATCTGTAACTCCCATTTTAGTTCCCTGAGACTAACACTGGGCGGGGAGGGGGGAGAACGTGGCCCCCTCTCCAGGGGCCTGCAGAGTCTGTGTTTTGATGATGCAGCTTGAATTTCTTAGACATTTCCCAATAGAAATCCTCATCTGCTATTTGGGGGAAAAGCTTTCATTAGGATAATTATGTTTATTAGACTAATCAGCTCAAATGGAGCCAAGTTACTTGAAATAACATTTTTTTCTTCTGTTATCTGGCTTTAACACTCATAATAGACTCCCTAAGCATCAGCCCGGCTCGTATTGGAGCTGCACGGAGGCCCCTGAGCTTGGGCTTGGGCTTGGCAATGTCCTCTCTGGGCTCCAACTGTTTAGATCCACATTTTCAAGGGAAGCTCGTGTGCATCTGCCTAATTGTTTTGGTTCTTTTGGAAGTTTGTTGGAAATTGTCTTTTGGAGTTATAAGTGAAATAGAGTTCAAAAAAAGGAAAGAGCCCAGTACCAGAAAGCCAATCTATATAATTTGAACAGGGCAAAATCTTAGCAACCTTTACCAAGATTCCCAGTTTCATATGGGAAATAAAGCTTGTGTGGTATAATCTACAAGAATATTGGGTCAGCTGGGTGATCCTGGGCAAGTCACTTAACTCCGATTACCTCAGCAAAAAAAAAATAATATTGGGTCATCCCTTGGTTAATACAGCATTAACTCATACTGGACACAGGGTTCAGTGGAAAGGCAATGTGGATGGTGATTGGAATGCTGCCGCTGGTGTTGGGAGACTTGACCTCAAATCCTGCTTTGGAGACTCTGGACAAGTCATTTATTTGTTCTACTACTATTCGTAAAACTGCTGTTTCTATAGCACTTGAAGTTTTTCAAAGTATTTTACTGCATCATTTCATCTTCACCAACAGCCTTAAGGTAAATAGTATAGTCAGGTATTATTAATTCCATTTTACAGATGAACAAACTGAGATTCAGAGAAATTGTCCAGAATCAAACAGCCAATACTGATCTGAGGTGGGATTTGAACTGAGATCTCCCTGACCACAGGTCCAGCATTTTTTCCATGACATATCCTCACTCTGGGACTCATTTTTTTTCATCTATAGCTTGGACACTTAAAAGGATCAAATGAAATAATGTCTGTGTAATGATGCACACACTCATACACATACCTCTCTGTCTGTCTCTGTCTTTCCTTTTCTCTGCCTCTTTATCTCTATTTCTCTGCCTCTTTCCTCTCTATCTTTCTACCTCTGTCCCTCTGTTTTTCTAGCTTTCTATCTCTGTCTCTGTCTCTCTCTGTCTTTCATTTTCTCTCATTTCTGTCTCTTGCTTCTGTGTAAAGTGACTGGAGTTATCAATCTTTTTCTAAGTTTATAAAGTGAAGGAGCTTTTTGAATGATCACTTAACCCCCGCAATTATCTGCTTTCACCACCAGAATTTTCATCTCTCTAATTTGCTGAAAGCAAGGTAAGCTGGCCCAAGTTTTCTTCTCCTCAGTCTGACTGCAAGTCTCCGTGGCCTGGTATATTGATTGCTGTCATCACAGACCTTTCTTGACAATTCAAGGTAGAGATGACATTCAACCGAAATGAATAAACCAACAAAAAATCTATCTCCGCCAAAGCAAATTTCAAGTCAACTCAATATGAAATATGATGTTCTTGATAAATGCTAAGTTATTAGTTTCATTCTCAGAGAGCTTTCAGATAACTCCAAAACAATTTAGAGGCCGCATATTATGACTGAGAACAGAGAGGCGAGCTTCCTGCTAATGCCTGCTTGCAGATGCTGGCCTTTGGCCATCCTTCCACATCACTAGAGGCATTTCCAGGGTCATGCGTACAGTAGGTGCTTGTGAAAGGTCATCCCAGTTGATACTACAAGTTCCCAAACAGTTCTAAAGCATCTCTTCTATAGGATTTGTGCAGAAGAGCCAGATGTGGGCACGTGCCAAGAAGTATCCAAATCAACTAGAAATCTCCATCTGAATTTGCTTATTTATCCCTCCATTTCATCTTAAGCAGGTGTCCCTGGCCAGAACGGTCGTGTACATTTGCATAATTAAAGCAGCAATATAATGTTTTATTACAAAACTGTGCATATGGATTTAGGATCCAAGATAATAAAGCTACTTAAATGGAAACAAGAAAAAGAGCAAACTCCCATTCTGAATGTATTCAACTGGGGAAATTTACTTAAGTCCAAAAGCATTAGACAAGTTCTTTTTCTGTTCCACAGGCAATGATTTTATTCAGCCTATCCTTCTATCCCAAGAAACATAAAACCAGAAATTACTTCTAAGTTGGGATGAAGCTTAAAAGTTTGAAAGTGATCTTTGTCTCCCAATGTCATCCTGAGGTTCAAGGAGTACCACGACAAGATAATTTTGTTACCAAATGGCCAACCTACTGGTGGTTTTCCACCAGTACTTAGATAGGCTGATGCTCACTACCTCCGCAGTGCCAAATGGTCTAGAGGAAGGCCCCCTATATCTTGGATAGGTAGAT
The DNA here is from genome assembly GCF_902635505.1 of Sarcophilus harrisii. NCBI lineage: Eukaryota > Metazoa > Chordata > Mammalia > Dasyuromorphia > Dasyuridae > Sarcophilus > Sarcophilus harrisii. Next base: position 76,237,434 of record NC_045432.1, on the reverse strand, counting down.
ATCTTAAGGTAGATTTATAGGAAGACATGGACAAGAGTAGCTCAGGATGGGTACACACGGATAGGTTGGGATCAACACCATTGGAAGGAGTAACTGCATCGATAGGAACATAGATCCCTCCAAATATTCACGTCGGATGGTTTACTTAGAAAACCCCAGAGAATACATGAAGGGAAAAAAGAGAGAGAAGTGTCCCTATGTGTTTGCCATAACTTTCCACTCGACTCTGGTTTGGTCAATGGGCTGTGAAGGGAAACTTGGGAAGAAGCTGATACTTCTGCTTCCACTGCTTTTTTTTCAACCAAATACGGTTGCATAATGCCTTCTATCCAGGTTGGAACAGATTAATTTAGTCTAAAGTGTTTGGACAGAGTTGGTGGCATGTTTACAAAATCAGTTGTGGAAGTTTTCTGAGACAGATGAATTAATTAGCTGAGGGAAAGGCCTGATTTCCTATTTTTGATAAGAATAAATCAGTTTACTTTTGTTAGCCAAGTTTGTAATGCAGCCTTCCTTCCATTCAGACAGAGCATTCCCAGTGGTATTTGTTTTTACCATTTGTAAATTAAAAAGGGTGATTTTAGGCAATGAGATTAATTTCTTTCCCTAGAGCTTCATAACATAAAAATGGATTTTCTGATACAGAGACTGAGCAGACTTTGAAAATTTGTAATTCATGCTGTAGGCAGAAAACCCAGAATGAGAGGACAATTAAATCACTTTATAGGACAAAATGGAAGGAAGATGAAGGTGCCTCCTCTCCCTAATGCTCTTGGGAAAGTTGTGATCAGGCTTCCTGTGTTCAGAATAGTTTTGGCTCAAGTCAACTCCTGATGAAGCAACATGTGGCTCTTTCGGTTCCTTGTTTTAAGATGAAAATCTCTTTACTCGGTGATGTCATACTTCAAGCCCAAAGAGGTAGGCATCTTGGTATAATGGATAGAGTGCTAGACTTAGAGTCAGGAAGACCTGCAAGTGAATCTCACCATTTATACTTCCCGGTTTAGTGATAATGGAGAAGTCATTTGACCTCTCTGAGGTCAATTATCTATAAAACATGGACCATAATACAAAGTACTTCAGAAAAATCTAAAGTGGTATCAAAATGTCAGTTATTCTTGTCTCTTTCTTCTTCCCTTCTTTCAGTGAAGTTCAGACAGAGATGGGCCCTGGAGAAGCTGCTATTCTGCTATTGTTCTTTATTATTTGATGCTCTATGGGTTATGGCAAAGGCAGACAAAATAATTGCTTTTTTGGAACTGAATAAAATTCTTATGTTCCATAGGCTTCCTGAAAATATCTTCCATGCACTCAATCACTGAACACTGAGGAAGCACCTACTATGTTTCAGGCATATTTTACTAAGCCCCGGGGATACAAAAAGAGTCAAAAGATAACCCCTATCCTCAAGATGCTCCCAGTCTAATGGGGGAGACAACAAATAATTCCAGGAGCAGACAGGAGGATGAGGATGCAATGTATTCCTGTTCCTCTCTTATTTTGATCTCCTCTGCTGGGTGCTTCTCTATTTTGAAAGTTCTTCGTTCCATGGAGATTACTGATAATTAATATTTGGTATGGTGATTGCAATTAAAATGTTGTTTTAAGTTTTTGTGCACGGGTTGTTTTCATGCTTTCTGTCCGGGGAATTGTGGGCAACAGTTTGGTCTGTGATGATCATTAGATTCAGTACACGTCACTGGCTGAGTTTTTGGGACACTGACGCTTAGATGACATGGGGATTTATCTTGTCTGTGAAAGATGGATGGACAGTTCTGGCTCCCAGATCACATCTTGCTCGATATTTGGGAGATGCTAACTTGTTCTAATCTGCAGTGATATATTGTACTGTCTCCACCTTTTCTTTGAATAATCCCAATCGATCACCAGCTCCAGGAATCCTTCTGCTCCCAAATTGCCTTCCAGCAATATTATCACTTATTATGATTGTTATTGTTATGATTGTTAGGATCGTTACCATTATTAGCAGCAGCAGCCGCCATGTAAAATAATAACAGGTAGAAGCCTAACCTTGAAATAAAAAGGCTTCTTTTTCAAGTTCAAGTTCAAGTGACACCTCTATAACACATCCTAGTTGTATGAATGGACAAATGTCCCAGATTTGCAATGCCTGATCAATTTTTTTGGGGGGGGAGGGTCTATGATTCTATAATTACCTCAGATTATTTCCCGAAACTTGAAACATCCTATCCTTACTCCCATACTTCTCCCTTCCAGGATTAAAAATGTTTGCATTCATAGTTATTTGACTATAGGAAGCCTATGTACACACACATGCATATATGGTCAGAAATATACATATGCACATATGCTCCCTCTTTTCCAAAACAAAGGCCCAGCTAGCAAGTTGTGCCCTGAGTTTGGCATAACAACAATCCTTTGTGCTGAGCAACTCTTAAAGACTAAAAGTTGCATTCAATGGGACAGTTTTCACATGTGGGAGTTCCCTAGGCTGAAGAAATCACAGGGCCAGATCCACCCCTACACCTCCCCACTCAAAACAAACAAAGAAACCCTTTGTTTCCACTATTCTTTAAATATGCATTCTTCCTTTGGCTCCCCATGCTGCCTTCCATTTATACATGAAGAACTGAGGCTTGGAGATTTTGCGACTTATCCAGAGTCACAAGGCTAATAAGCATTTGAGCCAGGACAGACGCCCAGGTCATCTGGTTTTCAGTCTACAAACCTTCCCACAACCCCAGATCCTCCCAACTTTTATATTGGTTGCCTTCTTTTGAAGGCCATAAAAATACACCATGAGTTCCAGCCCCTGCCCTTTCAATTTCCTCTCCCCTGCCCTGGGGACTTCCCAAGAGGGGAGGGTGATAGTTGTGACTTGAGCTTTTACAAATGTCTCTGGTTACACTGGAGTTTTTGGAGTAGTGGCTGCACACTGGGCCTTTTCAGTGGGTTGATCTGCAAGACCACCTTATGTTGAATCATCTGAAGGTAGAGTAGCCTTCCAACCTATGTGTCTCCCCTGCTATTGAGACAGTTTTCATTGGTTCTTCCTGTTGTGAATTATCCTGGTGCTGACTGGACAGCTCAGCCTGTCTTTGGCATTAGTGGAAATAGGAGGGGGGGGGGGTGCCCTCTAGCTTTGGGATCTTGTTATAATCTGCTCTTTTACTAGAACTCCTGAGTACCAAACTCTTGCTCAAGGCCCTCTTTGGAGAGCCAGAACTCCCCTTTCCTTTGGCCTGTGTCCAGAGTTTTGATATTTAAGTACCAAGTTCACCGCCACGGGCATGGGGATGCCTAATTGGATTTGACTGCCTCGGGGGGAATGAAAGATTTGCTGGCGATCTGCTCATTTCACACTGTCCTCACTTCTGAGAGACAATGACTTTCTTAATGAGACTTGGCTTTTGATGATCCGATTTATCCAGTTTGGCTCCTCAAGGTTGAGGAGAAGAGGATGTGTCAGTCGACATTCATGTAGTGCATCTCGGAACATCATTCTTGGCCGCCAGGATGTGCTGTGTATTTCAAGTGGCTGAGGTAAATCACATCCATTAGTAGCATAATCAAAACGTCCTCAGGGTATTCAGGCTAGTAATGGGGTTGCCACCTTTTGTTCCAGTTGATCCAGACAGCTGTGAAGAAGCCTGCCCTACAACCTTGGAGATATTTCTAGGGAGCATCCCTGTATGTCTGATGATCGGAGGGATGGCTCTTGGGACCTTGCAGAGGTTTGCAGTTCTCTGGTTATTTTGTATACATCTTCTTCCTTCCCAAAGCCAAGGGGCCTAGAACTCTGCTATTGCTTCTGAAAGTCACTCTAGGACCGTGGCTAACCAACACAAAATAAACAGATGCTTTGTTCATCTAGGTTATTCAGATGATCCTGTGATTGCACAGTCCCTTGGAGACTTCAGTGACCGATCATTTAGTTTTGTTGGTTGGCCAATTAACTGACTTTAGCAGTCAATCTGGCCAGAATGGTTGGTTTGATCAATGTGTAGATAATGGAGACTAACACTGAAAGAACGAATGAGAAAAATTCACATTTCTTTCTCTTTTTTTTTTTTTTTTAGATTTTCCGTAGTATTTTATTTTCCAAATAGATATAAAGATGGCTTTCAACATTCATTTTTGTAAGACTTTGTGTTCCAGATTTTTCTTTCTCTCCCTTACCTTCTCCTTCCACAAGATAGCAAGTAATCTGATATAGGTTAAATATGTGCCATCCTTTTAAACATATTTCCATATTTGTCAGGTTGTCCAAGAGAAATAAGACCAAAAGGGGGGAAAACATTAAAAAGAAAAAAAGAAGCAAACAGAAAGGGGAAAGACTATGCTTCGATCCACATTCAGTCTCCTGAGTTTTGTCTCTGTATGCAGATGACATTTTCCATCCCATGTCCATTGGAGTTGTTTCAAATCGTCACATTGTGGAGAAGAGTCAAGTCCATCACAGTTGATCATCATATAATAGTCTTGTTACTGTCTATAATGTTCTTCTAGTTCTGCTCACTTCACTTAGTATCAGTTTATGACAGTCTTGCCAAACTTTTCTGCAATCAGCCTGATGATCATTTCTTGTAGAACAATAACATTCTATTATCTTCATGTACCATCACTTCTGCCATTCCCCAACAGATGGACATCCACTCCATTTCCAGTTCCTTACCAGGACAAAAAGGACTGCCACAAACATTTTTATGAACTCTTTGGAATATAAACCCAGTAGCAAGACTGCTGGATCAAAGGGTATGCACAGTTTTATAGCCATTTATCCATAAGAACTCATATTTCTATTGAGTCATAGATTTAGGGCTGGAAGAGATCTTAGAGGTCATATGGGCCAACCTCCCTCCCTTCATTTCACAGAAATGAAGCGCTGCCTACGATCACCCAGATGATAAGCAACAAGAGTCAGTCTTTCTTCAGAGCCACTTTATTGCACTTTAGGGTGCAAGTGTTATTGTCCTTATGATGAAGTAGAGGAAATTTCACCTTGTAGATATGGGAAATGAATAAGCTTTATGGAAGAATATCCCTAATATCCAAAACAGGAGTACAGGAATTAGAGGTCTTTCCCCAAACGGATTGGAAGTCATCACCAGAATGTCAAGCACATAAACATTAGCTCTGGGGTGGGAGGCAGAGGAGCTCTATTTGGATATGTGTGACCACAAGTAAATGGCTTTATTTTTCTGGGACTCAGTTTCCTCATCTGTAAAATGAGGAAGTCGGATTCGATGACCTGCTAAGAAACGCCCCTCTAGCTTGAAATCTATGGTGTTATTTTGGCATTGTAATCAATAAATTGGAAAACCTAATGTAGTGAGGAAAGCATAGGAAGTAGGTTCAAATCCAGGCTCTGTTACTTGTCATCTGTGTCATCCTGGACAGATGAATTTCCTTTTCTGGGCCTTGTTTCCTCCTGTGTAAATCAAAGGATTGAACTAGATGGTCTATAAGGTCTTCAGCTTCAGATCCTAGTTAATAGCATTTTTCTCACTTCTGCCAGGCTTTTATTGTGAGATGAGGACTTTGGGGGGAAAAATGTTCAGCCTGAATCTGACGTGACTGCAGTGTTTTCAATCCATCTCAATTGTCTTTTTAGTTTAATCGGAAGCCTTGTGTCAATAGTGCATTTGTGACTATTACATTAAAGAGCCTCCTAGGTAACTGGAAGATAAAGGCTAAAAAGTGAATGCGGTTCATCACAATGGACGTCACTGTACCATACCAGAATCTCTGCACCAGTCAAAACTGACATTAGCTTCCTTAGGTGTCCCTGCCAGTTCAGCCCCCATTTGTCCCTTCTGAAAGGCAGTTTCACTAAGCCAATTCTTCCTAGGATGACAATTTGATTACTTGACTCGGGGCAGGATTGAATCCTCTCACCATCACCTTTTTAATTTCATTTCTTTTAGATGATGTCTTGCTAAACAGTCTGTAAATGGAGAGTCCATCACATTTAGAAGTTCATGGGCTCCTTTCAGCCTTCCTAGACTGAAAACTGCCTTGAAATATTGTTAGGCTGAAAAGTGATTTCAGAAAGAAAGAAAAATGATCTGTGAGTCCCTCTGACTCATTGTGTCACCTTTTCCCTCCCTGTGACTCAGTTTCTTCTCCTCAAAGAAGAGGGGGCTGAATTATATGATATCTTCCACCCCTTCCACCTCCTAATTTATGATCTTTTGATCCTAGCTAAGGGGATGAGACTCGTTGTTGATATCTGAATTTCATCCCTTCCAGCCTTGACACTTTATGAGTCAGAAGCAAAGATAGTATCGGTTTCAGCCGGTTAGAAATTTAAAGAGGAAAATTTCATTTGACAACAGGAGTATCTGTGACTTTGTCAGGCTTCATCTAGCTCTAATCTGGATGGTTTTTTGAGTCATTGTACATGTAGAATTGTAGAATGTTAGAGCTAGGAGTGATTTGTCCAACATTACCCCACCCACTCAACCCATCGAGGCCCATGGCAGCTCCAGACCAACTTTGTACCCTTGTATTGATAAGGGAAACAACCAATAAGCCTTTATTAATTTCCTGCTATTTGCTGGACATTGTGCTAGGTACTGCAGCTACAAAGTACAATGAATGAAAATTTCTATTTATAAGAATCTTATATTCTTTTTTTTATTAAATAACTTTTTATTGACAGAATCCATGCCAGGGTAATTTTTTACAACATTATCCCTTGCACTCACTTCTGTTCCGATTTTTCCCCTCCCTCCCTCCACCCTCTCCCCAAGATGGCAAGCAGTCCTATACATGTTAAATAGATTACGGTAGATCTTGGATAAATATATGTGTGCAGAACCAAACAGTTTTCTTGTTGCTCAGGGAGAATTGGATTTAGAAGGTATAAATAACCTGGGAAGAAGAACAAAAATGCAAGCAGTTTACATTCATTTCCTAGTGTTCTTTCTTTGGGTGTAGCTGCTTCTGTCCATCCTTGATCAATTGAAACTAAGTTAGATCTTGTCTTTGTTGAAGAAATCCACTTCCATCAGAATACATCCTCATACAGTATCGTTGTTGAGGTATATAATGATTTCCTGGTTCTGCTCATTTCACTCTGCATGAGTTCATGTAAGTCTCGCCAAACCTCTCTGTATTCGTCCTGCTGGTCATTTCTTACAGAACAATAATATTCCATAACATTCATATACCACAATTTACTCAACCATTCTCCAATGGATGGGCATCCATTCATTTTCCAGCTTCTGGCCACTACAAACAGGGCTGCCACAAACATTTTGGCACATACAGGTCCCTTTCCCTTTTTTAGTATCTCTTTGGGGTATAAGCCCAGTAGAGACACTGATGGATCAAAGGGTATGCACAGTTTGATAACTTTTTGAGTATAGTTCCAAATTGCTCTCCAGAATGGCTGGATGTATTCACAATTCCACCAACCATGTATCAGTGTCCCTGTTTTCCCACATCCCCTCCAACATTCTGCATTATCTTTCCCTGTCATTCTGGCCAATCTGACAGGTGTGGTATCTCAGAGTTGTCTTAATATATATTTCTCTGATCAATAGTGATTTGGAACATTCTTTCATATGAGTAGTAATAGTTTTAATTTCATCATCTGAAAATTCTCTGTTCATATCCTTTGACCATTTATCAGTTGGAGAATGGCTTGATTTCTTATAAATTAGAGTCAATTCTCTATATATTTTGGAAATGAGGCTTTTAGCAGAACCTTTGACTGTAAAAATGTTTTCCCAGTTTATTGTTTCCCTTCTAATCTTGCGTGCATTCGTTTTGTTTGTACAAAAACTTTTCAATTTGATATAATCAAAATTTTCAATTTTGTAGTCAATAGTAAATTCCTTCCTCTTCCACAGGTCTGAGAGGTAAACTATCCTATGCTCTTCCAATTTATTTATGATCTCATTAAGAATCTTATATTCTGATGGGGGAAAACAAAGCCACACAAGCATATGAAACATCAAAAATACAAATAAACAGAAGGTAGTTTGGGAGGGCCCACACTCAATGAAAAGGATCAGGAAAGGCTTTGAGTAGAAGGTGGTGCCTGAGTTGCTTCCTGAAAGAAGAGCCGGGTTCTCTGAAGTGCAGGTCAGGAGGGAGTGTATTCCAGAGTTGGGGAACAGCTAATCCAGAGGCGGAAGATGGAGGATTGTGTGTGAGGCTGAATGTCAGAGTTCTGGAAAGGTAGTAACATAGAAGTGAGGTTGGAGTCAGGTTGTCAAAGGCTTTAAGAGCTGATCAGGGGAGTTTATATTGTATCAGAAAGTCAATAGGAAGTCCCTGGAGTTTATTGAGTAAGGAAACAACATTTTCAGAGTTACACTTAAGGAAAATCCCTTTGGTGGCAATGTTGAGAATGGGATGAAGAAAAAAGGGACAAGGCAGGGAGACCAACTAGGAAGTCATTATAGTGATTGAGGTGAGGAGAGCCTGAACTATGGTGGTAATTAAATGAGTGAACAGAAGAGTCAGATGAAGGAGATATTATAGAGATGAAGATGATGAGATCTCCAAGCAAGGTAGTATAGAAGAGTAGGGGGCCCAACAGAGCCTTGGGGATTGACCAAAGTTAGTGTGAAGTAACCTTGGAGAGGGCAGTTTGAGGATATAAGATAGATTGTAAAAGGTGGGTGGTCAGTCACAGTAGAGGAAGTACAACTAGCTAGTGTAAAGAGTTTGGCTAAGAAAGGATTCAAGATATAAGATGATAGCCTGAGGGATGGGAGGGTTTAGGGAAGTTTTGTTTTGTTTTGTTTTCTTAAGGATGAAGGAGACTTTGGCATGTTTGAGGAGGGTATGGGGAAAAATGAGTTGACCTGGAAAGATTGAAGATTACAGAGAAAAATGGATGACTCTATTGGAAAGAAGGGGAGGGTCAAGCACACAGGTGGATCGGCGGGCCTTGGTTAGGGCCATCTCGTTGTTCGAAACTGGGGGAAAAGGAGGAGGGAGCTCGTGGAAATTGGTTTCCTTTTTCTCCATAAAGTAAGAGGCTGCATTTCTATAGGTAAATTTGAAAGTCTCTTTCTGTCTTATTTTAGCATGGAGATTGAGTTCCTTTGACTTAGATTTGCTTTTATTTTTGTTTAGTGTTCCTAATAAGCTGTTTAGATTGCTTTTGATTGGAATAATCCCTAAATTTGATCAGAATCTGGTAAGCAAGTTTAGACCAGCTGCAAACTGATTAGCTTTCCCCATTGGGCTTCCCTCCCAGCTGCCGGTGATGGGGGCGCAGCTGTAATTATGGTTGGTGATGAGATGGAGGGAGAGGATTGTTAGGGCAATTTCAGACATTCTGAAGATGCCTGATGAGGCCGAATGTTTCCTGGAGGAGCCGGAGAATACGGAATGTCAGGAAATGCACTGATGGATGACTAAGGAATGAAAGCTTGTTGTTTTTCCGGTGGGTAGTGAGTAACACCTTCCATTTCTAGCTGCTGGATTGCGGCACTCCTGCTGGGAGAAGCCTGCCTTTCAGAGCCCACACTGGTTGCCACTCCCCTTGGGCTATCTGACAACTTGCCATCTTGAGGTATCGACAGCCCATAGGCCTGGTCCTTACTGTCCAATTCAGTTTGCCTCTGCAGTGGATGACCTGCCCAGACTCAGCCGGATGGAGCCAGCAGCTCCATCCTTTGGTTTTGGCCTTGTGGGACCCCAGTGCATTTCAAGATGGCTTTCATCTCCCCAGTGCTGGTGGGATGTTTCGAGGCTGTTGGGAAAAGTCTTACTGAAAAAGTATGGATGTGTTCACCTAGACCTGGCTGTTGTTGATGAAGAATCTCACTCCACTCTAAGGTTTAGAGCCAGAAGGTCCCTCCTACATCACCTAATGGAACTTGATCACTTTACATAAGAGGAAACTGAGGTCCATGGAGCTGAAGTGACTACTAGTGAGTAGTAAGCAGCAGAGAAGACATGGAATGACTTGAGAGAGAGTGCTCTTTCCCTGCACCAAACAGGGCAGTGCTTTTCACACCAAAGCTTAGCAGATCCCGGAATGGAAAATTTTCTTTAGAAGCAAATGATTGGCAAATGCTGGGCAAGGCCTGGTAAGGTGGCGTGGGGATAAGCATTCCATATCACCTACTGTGTGCCAGGCACCGTGCTAAACACTTTATCCATATCTTATTTGATCCTCATTACAGTCCTTTAAGATGGGTACAATTATCAATCCCATCTTACTGATGAGGAAACTGAGGCAGACAGCTGTAAAGTGACTTAAAGGTCACACAGCTGGTAAGTGTCTAAGGATAGATTTAAACCTGCAACTTCCTGCCTCTGGGCCTAGGGTCCTATCCATCACCCTTGCCCTAGCTGCTTTAAGGTCATAGATTTCTGCCTGTGGAGGGCTTTTTTTTAGGATAGAAAAGGTCATGCTATTTATCAGAAAATATTTAAGGCATTAAGCACTAAGAGAAAAGTACTCTGGGACTAAATAAATGCTGACATTTTCCCACAGTAACGTCAGGCTGACAGACAGCCTTCGATGCAAAGAAAAGTAGCTGATTGGGGCCCAAGAGTATGGCAATCACAGGTGCATGCTGGCCCTCCCTCACCAGGGCAGTGTGAGCTCAATCAGCGGACTGGCTTTTAAGACTTGGAGTTGGTGGATCTTACAATTACAGCCTTTGTGGATGAAAGGCTAAGTTCTTCTTCCATGCATTAAGCTGGAAAGTTATGTCCCCTCATGAAGTGAGTCAGAGGATGGAGAGGGAGCAGCCTCACATACGGACTTCTGAGACCCGGGTCTGCATCACCTCAGAGTTCTCCTGCCATTCATTCTGATAAGGGGGAAGTGCACAAAGTCTCAGAGATTGTGCTCGGGAAACAGCCGGCAGTAAGGCACACTGGCTCCTCTGGCCTGGGCTTCATTCGTGTGCTCCCATTCCAGTAGCAGTTTTAGGTAGGAAAGAAGGGAGGAAGGGAAGAGAAGAGGAAAAGGGGGAGGAAGGAAGGGAAAGATGGAGGGAGGGAGGGAGGGAGGAAGGAAAGAAGGAAGGAGGGGAAAGGGAAGGGAGGGAGGAAGGAAAAGGAAAAAGGGGAAGGAAGGAGGGAAGGGAGAAAATGTGTTCAATGTCCGCTATGCACTCTGTTAAGCGCTTTACAAACGTTATCTCGTTTGTTCACAACAACCCCCAGAGGTGGTACTGTTATAACCCTCATTTTGCAGGTGACAAAAGGGAAGCAGAGCGGTCACATAATGAGCCCAGGGTCACACACACACAGCTAGACAGTATCTGGGGCTGGATCTGAACACGGGTTTTCCCGACTCCAGGCCCAAGTTCCTGGCGCACCGCGCCCGCGGGCTGTCTGCGGAGCCGCGGGCAAAAATAATCAAATGCCCTTCTTGAGCCCCCCTGGCTCAGGGCCCCAGAAGAGCCAGATCCGGAGCCAGTGGCTGGGATGGAAGAAAAAAAATCCCGGAGGGTGGCAGGACAAGTCGGGCTCTGCACATGCTCAGAAGGACCGTCGCCTTCCTCGCGGCACGTGGCTTCAGCCCGCGGTTGCTACAGGGACGTTTAGTTTGGGGCAGCTTCGGGGTCCGTTAAGTGGGGGTGGGGTGTCGGACCAGGCCCCTCCCCCCAAGGTAGAGCCTGGGGGACACGTAGACAGGGTGACTGCCGACTCCCTGAGGGACTGGCCGTTATCTGGCCTCAATCAAGCCTATCCCATCACCTGAGGGGCGCCTCGTGCCCCGCGCGCTAACGGCGCAGCTGCATGGGGGAGGGGCGGGGCGCCCGAGGCCGGCAGCCTTTGGCTGAGGCGGCCCACAGCGTCCGCCGGGCGGCGCCTCCGGGGAGAATCCAACTTGGCCCCCAGAGTGTCGGGTGCCTCGGGGCTCCCCCGTCTGGGGGCTGTCCCAGGGGCCTGAGGGCCGAGGTTAGAAAGGAAAAGTTGTGAGAAGATGACAGAATGAGGTGGGAAATGACTCAGCTCCCCCCAGTTCCACCCCCCCCCCCCGGCCCCACCCAACCACCCCTCCAGACCAGAACGGCCGTTGCGTGGTGGGGGAGGGGGGGGGGGGGGTTCCACTGCAACGCAAACAGCTGATTGCTCCGGTCTGGACAGGTGTGGGGGAGGGGCCGGCCCCACTCGCAGAACTTTCACTCCCGCTCCCTCCCGCCTCCCCCCAGCCCGCGTGGGCTTGGGCGCGGCGGCTCCGGAGAAGTTGGCAGGGCCCCGGGCCGGTGCCGCAGGCGGCCCCATGGGCACCGGCCTAGCCCAGGCCTGGCTGTGGGCATGGGCGGGTGAGCGGCGGGGGCGGGTCATTTTGGGTTCGGTGAGCCTGGCAGCTGGGAGAGTCCGCCGGGGAGGCCTGGCCGCCCTGCCTGAGGCTCCGGGTGGAGACCTGAGCCCGGGTCCCTGTCAGAAGTCCCCCCAGCCCGAAGCCCGGCCCAGTATCCTCCCCTCATTGCCTGAGAGCAGAGTCCGAGCTGCCCACCCAGAAATGGCCCATTGGAAGCCATGGAGGGAACGACAGAGACCCGACCCCAGATAGCCATCATGGTACGGGAAAGATGGGGGGGGGGGTCAAACTCTGAAGAAGACAAAGCGGGGGAGGAAATCAAAGGGGCACAGAGAGAGTTCTTGCAAGACCTTAAAAAGACCTTTAGAAAGCAAATGACAGGTTGAGGAAAAATTGAGAAAAGAAATGAGTTAGTGCAGGAGAAGCAAGAAAATGATCCCAAGAAAGTTAACTGGATGAAAAAGGGGGCCAAAAGTCTAACAAAGAAAATAGCGCTTTAAAAATCAGAAGTGGGCAAAGGGAAGCTGATGACTCGATAAGACATCAAGAAATGTTAAAACACAATAAAAAATAGAAGAGAATGTGAAACATTTTATTAGAAAAACAACTGATCTAAAAAACAGATTTAGGAGAGATAAGATTTATTGGACTGCCTGAAAACGAGTTCTTTTTTTTTTTTTTATTTTTTTTTTTTTTTAAGTCTGGATACTATACTTCAAGAAATGAAAGAAAATTGTCCCGAAATTCTCGGACCAGAGAGTAAAAGAGAAATTGAAAAATCTACCAATCACCACCTCCAAGAGGCTGCAGGTAATGAAAGGGAGTTATGTTCCAATTCTTTCTGGCAGAGGGGTATAATTTCATTCCACTCCTGAGAATGAAAATCATTCTGAAAATGCCCTCCTTTTAAGTTTGCTTTTTTCCCATCCCTCAGAAAGGGAAGAGGGAGAAGTAGAATTCAGGGTGAAGGGATATTAGAAGAAGGGGCAGCTGGGGGTACACTGTGGGGAAAGGGCGACCATTTTTGTTTCCTTTCCTTTTGCTTTGAGGATTCAGCCGCCTTAATGGCTTCTTTCTTTCACCTTCATTCTCATCCGATCTTCTAGCTCCTTCCCTGCTGCCGCCAATACACGCCCAGGTCTGCCTCATCTTCCAAAAAATCCTTTACTAGACCCTATCCACTTACTCAAGGTGCCGTGCTATATTTCTTCTCCCTTTTTAATAGCCAAACTCCTAGAAAGAGTTGCCCACAATCATTCTCTTACCTGTCCCCAAGCTTCCCCGTTGTCTCTGTTAATTACCTTCTCACCCTGGGTGCTCTCTTTCTGATTTCTAGGACTTGTAGTCTCTTCATTCTCCTCCCATTTGTCTGACTATTCTCTTGCTGAATTGCCATATGAACATGGCATCTCCCGTGTTCCATCCTGGGTCCTTTTCTCTTAGCTGAGACCATCAGCTTTCGCCCTCTGTATGGGGATGACTCCCAGGTCTATGTGCCCAATCCTGATGTCTTTGCTGAACTCCTATTCCATTTTACCAACTGCCTGTTTACTATCTCTACCCAATATTCCCATAGATGTGTTATATTCAACATATCCAAAATGCAAATCATCTTGGTCTCCAAACCCATCCCTTCTCCCTACTTCCTTGTTTCTATAGATGGAGTCCCATCCTTTTAGTTACCTAGGTTTTGTACCTTGTAGTACAACCTGACCCATCTTTCTCTTTCACTCCCCCAACCCCATGGCCAACGAGTCGAATGATCTGGTGACCCCACCTTCATGCTTCTTTTGCATTTTCCTCTTCTTCCCAATCATAGCCTTTTCTGTAGTTCAAACTTTCATTACCTCTCACCTCCCATTCCCTTACTCAACAAACCATCCTTCTTCACATAGCTGCCTAATTTTTATTAAAACACAGATCTGAACATGTCACCTTCACCTGCTGAAAAAATTATTTATTGGATCCCTATTGCCTCTGATAAAATACAGAGGCAATCTCATGCTAAAGCCTTGCATAATCCCAATCCCACCTACCCTTCTTGGTGTAATTCCTGTGACTCCTCGACATATAGTTTCTCTTAAAATGAAACTGGTACTGTTTGCCTTACCCATCATTCAAACTCCAGATAACATGCATTTGTACAAGTGGGTCCTCATGTCTGTAATGAACTCACTTCTCACCCCAGTTTCCTTACAAGGGCAATTTGGATGCTTTTTCCTACATGAGGCCTTTTTGCTACTAGAAGTTGTTAGTGCCTTCTCTATCTCCCTCTTGAAATTGCTTTGGTTTTTACTCATTGGCTCATATGACATATGTATGTCCTTCTCCCTTCCTCCCTTACCCTAGATGTCAATTCTTGGAAGGCAGGACTGTTCCATTTTTCTTTTGAAACCATAGTCCCTGGTGCATGGTAGGTGCTTGATTATTAAATTGAATTGAAACAAAAACTCTGGTTGGCCATATCATGAAGTAGAAAGAATGCTGCATTTGGAACAGGGAACCAGGATTCAAATCTTGTTTTGACCAGTCAATTACTGTCTCTGTGATCTTGGGCAAATCCCAACCTCCCTACTTTTTCATGTGTCTCCTACAACTCTAAACCTGTCAGTCATTGAATTCATGATCAAGCAAACAATTATCCTGGATGTTGGGGTATGCATGTATGTGTGTATGTATTTACATTCAGGATTAATTGTCCTGGATTTTCAGACAAGGGGATGACAGTAAATGAGGAAGGTCCCAGGGTACAAGTCTGCTTCCTCCCAACCTTTCAGCTTCTCCTGTGCATCCAGAGAAGGAACCCTTGACAAAGAGGGAAGATACCCTACCAGGAAACACAAAGACCCTTTGAATGGAGTGGGTTTGGTCAGACAGGCAGTGAATGTTAAGAGCGGTAGACCTAATCTACTCCGGTTTATAAAGCAGCAGAAGCCCCCAGTCATCTGTCAGAGCTGTGAGTGCCATGGACCTCTCCTGCCTGCCATGACTAGAAGGGCTGGAGAATTAGTTGGCATTAATCCTTTGTACCCAGATCCAGACCCTGCCCTAGACATTTCCTAGAAGCTACCCAAGATCCTCAGACTAGTACTTCTTTTCACCCTTGTCCTGCTTCCTAGCTCTACCGGGCCTACCTGCTTGCACTTCTATGTTGCATGTGGGAGACGCAACAGCAACCTGTGACTTAAACATCAACTGACTTTAGTACATGATGAACTAGGTTGAAGACCATGATAAAAAGCATCTATATGAACAAGCAGCTGGTTGGTCAGTCATCCTAGGGCTCTCAAGTAGATAAAGTCTCTGAAATGTCATTAGGATATTTCACTATTCATCTATCCATGATGTGCTTATTCATTTATTCATGTTTTGAGATATTATTTCATTCTGGACAACAGCTCAGTAACTTCAAGTCTGATGGAATTGCCTATGGCACAGAGTCTTAAGTGACTAGCTCACTCACCATAACAGCCCTGGCCTCTGTCAGAGGCAAAACTTGTCTCCAGTTCTCCCCACCTCTAATGCTGAGCCTCTATCTGCTAGGATGCTGCCTCTCATGGAGACTGTGTGAGGTTAGAAAATGAGCCCATTTCATTTAGCTTAATGAAAAGACAAATATCAAACCTTTGGATGCAAGATTCAACTGTAGCAATTCCTGCCCTCAAGGACTTTACAGTGGAAAGAGCTCTGGATTTGGGACCAAGGAGTCTGGATTCAAATGTGAGTGTTAATACTTCCTATATGACTTTGGCCTCTCTGGACCTCAGTTTCCCCCTCTGTAAAGGGGAGGGCTAGACTCCATGATCTCTGAGTTCCCTACCAGCTTGCTATCTGTGAAGTTTTCACTTTGCAGTGAATTCCTTTTTTCCCTTTTGAAGCTCTTTGTTCTTCTAGCAGTTTCATCTGAGTGGGCACCAAGGTGATATCACACAAAACCTAAAACAGAAAGAACTAAGAGACCCTTTTAAATTGCATTTGAGGGAAAAATTGATCAGATCAGATGAGCTTTGTGAACCTCCCCCTTCCATTACAATTGTCTCCGGAAGGCCCTATGACCTCTAACTGGAAAAAGAAGGTTCCTTAATAGTTTGGTGAGTTATTACAGAGGGAGCAACTCTGTGCGTCATCGACTCTGACGGCATCATATTTAGGAGAAATTTGTGGGTGACAGGCAGCAGGGAGAAAGCCGTTGTTGTTAATGATAGGTTGATGAATTTTCCAATTATCTATTTTTTGTGGATTACTGGTAACAAAACTTAGTAAGTCCAATAGAAATGTTAGCTTAACGTGGGGGGAGGAAATGGCAGTTTGTAATATCAAGCCTGAGAATCCCATCCTCCTTGTCCCCCCTCCCAAAATGATGAGGAAGGTTAGGTGAGGGAAAGGACATACTGGTCCTGCCTGTGGCAAGCAGCGCTTGTCAATAGGGAATGTGAAGAGCTAGTGGGAAAAGGAGGAGGAGAGTAGAATTGAAGGCTGACTGGGATGCCAGTAACTGTGGTCAGAATTAGCTGCAAATTGAGTTTTGAAGTCTGAGTAAAGCAATAGAAGGGTGATGAATATCTGTCTTCAATGGAGCGCCAGGGCTGGAAGAGGTCACAGGCATCATTCTCCATCGGTGTGCCCTTTTTGTCTGACTCTGGAGGGATTGCACAGCAACTCTGAGCCCCCAAGCAGGAAACGGCACTCTCTTTTACTGCATTCTCTGATTTCACTTCAGTGGAAAGAAAAACAAGTCAGTCAAACTGATTCTGGGGCATTAAGCAGCCCGAGAAAGGCTGTTTGCTTGATTGAATTTTTCACTTTTTGTGAACATGAGTAGGCGAGGGATAGACAAAACTTTAATTTTGCAAGAGAAAAGATCTTTCATGTGTGCAAATTGGATGTAATTAGTCCACAAGAAAATGGGGAAAAGGGACTCTTCTCAAAGCAATATTATCCATTGTGTCTTTCTCACCTCCCCCCAGAAAATCTCTTTTTGAATGCAGTGACCATCCCCTGTGTACTCTTGTAGGACAGCAATCTAGTCTTTGTAATCAAGACCTTCAGATAATTCTAAGGCATATGCCTTGGCATAGAGCAATTGTCTGATGCTGTAGCACTGCCGGGGATGATCTGAGGATGCTAGTCAGCTATCCCCCACACAGAGGAGTGAAAATCTCACAGATGATTGCCCACACCACTCATGAATGGTAGATCTGAGACAAAACCCTCAATAGGAGACATGTAGTTAAAGCCCTCTCCAGTGCAGGCATCCCTTTTGCAGTATCTCAGACAAGGGGAAGAAGAAGGATATTCAACCATTGCCCAAATCCCTCTGGTGGGGTTGAAAATGAGTTCTTTGCAACAGAGCTATGAGGAGACAATTTGATGTCTGAGCCAGTTAGTACCAAAGAGTCCATCAAATCAATGTTTAAAGAAACAAATTAGAGTTGTCAGTTGTTTGGTGTTTTGTTTTGTTTTGTTTTCTGTTTTGAGAAGGCAAGGAGAGGAAGGAACTTCAGACATTGGTCCGTGAGGGGAAGACAGGCTCTTTGAGGCGAAGATTCTGGGAAGGGGGGCAAGTTAAGAAGTCTTCATCTGGGGGGCTACTTCTAGAATAAGTGTGCCATATCCCGACTTCCCATCTGAGAGATTGATCTTTGCTATCTAGCTGCAAACCTCAGCTTTTTCGAAGATGATGAGTGAGCGCAAGTGCCATCAGATGCTAGAGCAAAGTCCCATTCATTCCACATTCGTCACAGATATGCTTTGCAAGAAAGAACGTTCCATTTTCTGAAAGCCAGAGTTGCTGTATTTTTCCTTCCTTCCTTCCTTTGAGTTAAAGTCTGCTCTCCTCCATCCTTTCTTCTATCCATTGGCCCTAATTCTCTTCTCTATGTCCACATAGAATAAGCAAAAGGACTCTTCTACACAGCTGTCCTTTCAGTCCTCTCATCATCCCTGTTGCCCTCCGTTAGATAAATCCGGTTTGCCAGTGTCCGTCTTAAAATGGGCAGCATCATGAGGATAGGTTTGGATTTTGAGTCACAGGGCTTAGCTTTGGACCTACCTTTTCACATTGTTTCTTGCATTAGGCAAGTCATTTAGCTATTCTGAGCCTCAGTTTACTCAGATGTAACAGAGAAATAATGATGCTTTGCATAGTTGTGAAGAAGAAAAGAGCACATTTGCTTTGAAAAATGTAAGATTCCATAAAATTCTAACTTATATTGATAAAAACAACAACAATAATCTTATCATCAGAAAAATACATCTAAATGTGATCCTAGCGGCTTAGAGCAGCATGAGAATATTACCTCCCTTCAGCCAAAGGTCATATCACATTGTTGATTTACATTGATTTTATATTTAATGAAAAACTCTCAAGTATTTGTACATGAACTTTTGTCTAGCCATGTCTCGAAATCTCTCATCCTGTGCTTGAACAATTGATTTTTGGAGGACAAGCACAAGCCTTGAATTTGTTTCCATTAAATTTCATTGTGTTCCGGTTCATTATTCCAGCCTCTCAAAATGGTTTTGGATATCAATTCTGTACATATAGCTTCATGGTATCCACAACGTTGATGAGCTTACCATCTATTTCTCCATCTAATAGGTTGACCAGGATAAGGACAAGGACAGATCCCTCTGGCGTTCAATAAGTCAATTAATAAGAATTTATTAAACATCTGGTATATCTCAGGCACTAGAGATACAAATGAAAAAGAAAAAGAGCCCCTGCTCTCAAAGAGCTTACATTCTGCTAGAATTCCCATTCTTTCCAAGGTAACATTGAGTTATCAATCTCATCTTTTTAATGAAGTAACTAATTTAGCTATGAAATCATGTTCTTCCCTGTTTCTTATAGTGTTGCCCACAATTATATCATGGGAGACTTTGTCAAGTACCTTGATGAAATAAAGAAATCTTAGACTGTGTTTATGCAGTGCCCATGATGTGTTGGCTAATTAACCTTATCAAAACAAGGAGATGAGATCAACTATATGACTTGTTTCCCCTGAACTCTGGCTCCTTGTGATTTCTTCTCCAGATTTTGTCACCTTGTTTCAGCTACCTTCTCTCTCTATTCCTGGTCCCCCTTTCTTTCCTAGGTGAATTCCTCCCTTAACCGCCATTCTGAGGAAGGCTTCACACTAACCATCCTTCATTCTTTGGACTTCATCCGAAAAGGTACTACCTTCTCTCTTTCAGCTCCCTTTCATGAATTGTCTTTCCCCATTAAAATTTAAATTCCACAAGGGCAAGGGCTGTCCTTGTTTTGCCTGTATTTGTCTCTCTAGTACTTAGCACACTGCCTGACACATGGTAAACATTTAATAAATGCTTTTTGACTTGATCACCCCTTCCTTTTCTGAGTACCCAAAATTTTTCTATTTAATGATTCATTCTAAAATTTTGCCAGAATTAAAATTCAAATTCAACCATCTGTGTTTTCAAGAATTATTTTTCCCCTTTTTCAGTATCAAGAAAACAGTTGCCTATCTTTAATTTTGTGACAAATAGCCTTTTCTCTAAGGTTTTTCAAAGATTACTAATAACTATTCAATTGTAATGGTTTTTTCTTTAAGTCCCCTGAGATTTAATCTTTACAGGTCTGAAGATGTGAGCTCCATGAGAATAGCAGATTGCCCTCTTCTTGCCATCTTGCTTTTCTTCTATTTCAGTTCCTTTTTAACCTTTCCCATTTTCTACTTTGAAGCTCAGCCTTCATGACAGAGAACAGAGAAGTGATATGAGAAAGAAATTATTTAACTTTGACCCATTGTCTATTGTTAATATGATACCATTTGTTTTCTCCAGTAGTGGGTCTTTTCCTTTCTTCTTTATGAACACACACACACACACACACACACACAACACACATACACACACCACATTTATTAAGCATTTATTATGTACCAGGAACAGTGTTAAAGGCTAGTAATGCAAATACAAGCAAAAAATGTTGCCAATCCTCAAGGATGAGAAAAGACATTCTCATTAGAGAATCAGAAAGGGAGGTGTTAAGGAGGGAGGGAAGAAGAGGAAGGGGAAAGGAACCTCCTCTTTGAGATCCAAGTTGGTAGGGAGGAGGTGAAAAAGTCTGGAGAGTCAGGAATGGAGCTGGGAGAGAAATGACCATGGGTAGCCTAGATACTTTATTAAATGGTTATCTGGATCAATGAGCAGAAAGGGCCACAGTAGCAGAGGATCACCAGGATGCGAGAGCTTCTAGTTGAGAAGTACAAAAATACACAAAATTAGATATGGAGTTGGGAGAGAAGTATTCTTGTTCTTCTTGCTCCAGACATAATTTTAAAAGACCCTTTGTGGAGAACTTTGTGAATTGTAAGCATTTTGTGAAAGCCTCAGTTCATTTTTGGTATTTTTTTTCTTCCTGTCAGTATTTCTTTAGAAGGTATGACTTTTCTTTGGTATGAACTCCTCCTTCCTTTTTTTTCATTTTTTTTAATTAAATAACTTTTTATTGACAGAACCCATGCCAGGGTAATTTTTTACAACATTATCCCTTGTACTCACTTCTGTTCCGATTTTTCCCCTCCCTTCCTCCACCCTCTCCCCAAGATGGCAAGCAGTCCTATACATGTTAAATAGATTACAGTAGATCTTGGATACAATATATGTGTGCAGAACCGAACAGTTTTCTTGTTGTTCAGGGAGAATTGGATTTAGAAGGTATAAATAACCTGGGAAGAAGAACAAAAATGCAAGCAGTTTACATTCATTTCCTAGTGTTCTTTCTTTGGGTGTAGCTGCTTCTGTCCATCCTTGATCAATTGAAACTAAGTTAGATCTTGTCTTTGTTGAAAAAATCCACTTCCATCAGAATACATCCTCATACAATATCGCTGTTGAGGTATATAATGATTTCCTGGTTCTGCTCATTTCGCTCAGCATCAGTTCATGTAAGTCTTGCCAAGCCTCTCTGTATTCGTCCTGCTGGTTATTTCTTACAGAACAATAATATTCCATAACATTCATATACCACAATTTACTCAACCATTCTCCAATTGATGGGCATCCATTCATTTTCCAGCTTCTGGCCACTACAAACAGGGCTGCCACAAACATTTTGGCACATACAGGTCCCTTTCCCTTTTTTAGGATCTCTTTGGGGTATAAACCCAGTAGAGACACTGCTGGATCAAGGGGTATGCACAGTTTGATAACTTTTTGGGCATAGTTCCAAATTGCTCTCTAGAATGGCTGGATGTATTCACAATTCCACCAACCATGTATCAGTTTCCCTGTTTTCCCACATCCCCTCCAACATTCTGCATTATCTTTCCCTGTCATTCTGGCCAATCTGACAGGTGTATAGTGGTATCTCAGAGTTGTCTTAATATGCATTTCTCTGATCAATAGTGATGTGGAACACTCTTTCATATGAGTAGTAATAGTTTTAATTTCATCATCTGAAAATTGTCTGTTCATATCCTTTGACCATTTATCAATTGGAGAATGGCTTGATTTCTTATAAATTAGAGTCAATTCTCTATATATTTTGGAAATGAGTCCTTTATCAGAACCTTTGACTGTAAAAATGTTTTCCCAGTTTATTGTTTCCTTTCTAATCTTGCCTGCATTAGTTTTGTTTGTACAAAAACTTTTCAATTTGATATAATCAAAATTTTCAATTTTGTAGTCAATAGTGATCTCTAGTTCTTCTTTGGTCATAAATTCCTTCCTCTTCCACATGTCTGAGAGGTAAAGTATCCTATGCTCTTCCAATTTATTTATGATCTCATTCTTTATGCTTAGATCATGAACCCATTTTGACCTTATCTTGGTGTACAGTGTTAAGTGTGGGTCCATGCCTAGTTTCTGCCATACTAATTTCCAATTTTCCCAGCAATTTTTGTCAAATAATGCATTCTTATCCCAAAAACTGGGGTCTTTGGGTTTGTCAAACACTAGATAATTAAGGTTATTGGCTGTTTTGTCCTTTGAACCTAACCTATTCCATTGATCAACTAGTCTATTTCTTAGCTAATACCAGATAGTTTTAATAACCGCTGTCTTATAATATAATTTTAGATCTGGTACAGCTAGGCCACCTTCATTTGATTTTTTTTTTCATTAATTCCCTTGAAATTTTTGACCTTTTGTTTTTCCATATGAACTTTGTTGTTAGTTTTTCTAGGTCATCAAAATAGTTTTTGGGAAGTGTGATTGGTATAGCGCTAAATAAATAGGTTAATTTAGGTAGTATTGTCATCTTTATTATATTTGCTCGCCCAATCCAAGAGCATTTAATATTTTTCCAGTTAGTTAGATCAGACTTAATTTGTGTGGAAAGTGTTTTGTAGTTTTGCTCATAAAGTTTCTGATTTTCCCTTGGCAGATAGATTCCTAAATATTTTATACTATCAGTAGTTACTTTAAATGGGATTTCTCTTTGTAACTCTGACTGTTGGATTTTGTTAGTGATATATAAGAATGCTGATGACTTATGTGGGTTTATTTTATAACCAGCAACTTTGCTAAAATTGTGGATTATTTTTAATAACTTTTTAGTAGAATCTCTGGGGTTCTCTAAGTATACCATCATATCATCAGCAAAGATGAAAAAATTTGGTTTCCTCATTGCCTATTCTTATTCCTTTAATATCTTTCTCAGCTCTTATTGCCATAGCTAGCATTTTTAATACAATATTAAATAGTAACGGTGATAGTGGGCAACCTTGTTTCACTCCTGATCTTATTGGGAATGGTTACAGTTTGTCCCCATTATATATGATGCTTACTGCTGGTTTTAAATAGATGCTACTGATTATTTTAAGGAAAAGTCCATTTATTCCTATACTCTCAAGTGTTTTTTAATAGGAATGGATGTTGGATTTTATCAAATGCTTTTTTTGCATCTATTGAGATGATCATATGGTTTTTGTTAGTTTGGTTATTAATATGGCCAATTATGCTGATAGTTTTCCTAATATTGAACCAGCCCTGCATTCCTGGTATAAATCCTACTTGATCATGGTGAATTATCCTGGGGATGGTTTTCTGTAGTCTTTTTGCTAATATTTTATTTAAGATTTTAGCATCAATATTCATTAGGGAGATTGGTCTATAGTTTTCTTTCTCTGTTTTCAACCTACCTGGTTTAGGTATCAGTACCATGTCTGTGTCATAGAAGGAATTTGGTAGGACTCCTTCATTCCCTATTTTATCAAATAATTTATATAGCATTGAGGGCCAATTGTTCTTTAAATGTTTGGTAGAATTCACATGTAAATCCATCTGG
The DNA here is from genome assembly GCF_902635505.1 of Sarcophilus harrisii. Lineage (NCBI taxonomy): Eukaryota > Metazoa > Chordata > Mammalia > Dasyuromorphia > Dasyuridae > Sarcophilus > Sarcophilus harrisii. The sequence goes on along the minus strand of NC_045432.1, from coordinate 76,213,942 downwards.
TCCTGGGGATTTTTTCTTAGGGAGTTGTTTAATTGCCTGTTCTATTTCTTTTTCTGAAATGGGACTATTCAAGCAATTTACTTCCTCCTCTGTTAGTGTGGGCAGTCTATATTTTGGAGGTAGTCATCCATTTCACTTAGGTTATCAAATTTGTTGGCATAAAGTTGAGCAAAATAACTCCTTATTATTTCTCTAATTTCCTCTTCATTGGTGGAAAGTTTTCCCTTTTCATTTTTAAGACTACTAATTTCATTTTCCTCCCTCCTTTTTCTAATCAGATTTACCAAAGGTTTATCAGTTTTATTGGTTTTTTCATAAAACCAACTCTTAGTTTTATTTATTAGTTCAATAGTTTTTTTTAGTTTCAATATTATTAATTTCTCCTTTTAATTTTAGAATTTCAAGTTTAGTAATTGATTGGGGGGTTTTTAATTTGGTCTTTTTCTAGCTTTTTTAAGTTGCAAGCCCAATTCATTGACCTTCTCTTTCTTTATTTTGTTCAAGTAAGCCTCTAAGGATATAAAGTTTCCCCTTATTACCGCTTTGGCTGCATCCCACAAATTTTGGTATGATGTCTCACCGTTGTCATTATCTTGAGTGAAGTTATTAATTGTGTCTATAATTTGCTGTTTCACCCAATCATTCTTTAAGATGAGATTATTTAGTTTCCAATTACTTTTTGATTTATTTACACCTAACTTTTTGTTGAATGTAGTTTTTATTGCATTGTGATCTGAAAGAAAGCATTTACTATTTCTGCCTTCCTGCATTTAATTTTGAGGTCTTTATGTCCTAATATATGGTCAATTTTTGTGTAGGTTCCATGAGCTGCTGAGAAGAAAGTATACTCCTTTCTATCACCATTCAGTTTTCTCCAGAGATCTATCATACCTAGTCTTTCTAATATTGTATTTACCTCTTTAATTTCATTTGTTTTGTGATTTGATTTATCGAAATCTGAGAGTGCAAGATTGAGGTCTCCCACTATTATAGTTTTGCTGTCTATTTCTTCTAGTAACTCTCTTAACTTCTCCTTTAGGAAGTTAGATGCTATACCACTTGGTGCGTATATGTTTAATACTGATATTGCTTCATTGTCTATAATACCTTTTAGCAAGATATAGTTTCCTTCCTTATCTCTTTTAATTAGATCAATTTTTGCTTTTACTTGATCTGAGATAAGGATGGCTACCCCTGCTTTTTTGACTTCACCTGAAGCATAATAGATTCTGCTCCAGCCTTTTACCTTTACTCTGTATGTATCTCCCTGTTTTAAATGTGTTTCTTGTTAAACAACATATTGTAGGGTTCTGACTTTTGATCCAGTCTGCTCTCTGCCTCTGAACTCCTCCTTCCTACCTTCTACATACCGTTGAAAAAAACTTAGCTTTTGTGGGAGCTCTCCATGAGGCCTATTCCACTTTTGACAGTCTCCCTCTTTTTTTCCTCATTGGGATACTTTATGCTTGTATCATCAGAATTTTGTTGAGAGCCTTCCCATACTTTTTCATTCATCTCCCCTTTTAGAATCTCTGGCTATTGGATTATACTTTTTTCTCTAAACTTGAAATCTGCTTTTCCAAAGTCTAGGGAAGCATTTTCTAAAATATGCCTTGGGGAGCCTTGCTATTCTGTGATATGAATTATGTAAAATTATTTAAGTATTAAAATACTTATTCCATGCTCCTCCAATCTTCTTTTATTCTGAGCATGATATATGTTTTCAGAATCTCCATAGCTATTTCAAAACCTCTGAATGTTCCATGACTACATGATTTTGGAAACATGGGATGAGAGGACTTTTGACTGTGTCTAACATTCTTTTTTTTGCATATTATGAACTCTGAAATAACAAGTGACTTTTTATCCAAGTTCCTGTTGCTTCTTCACTCATCAGTTCTTCATTGATGGTTAGAGTTACATCCAAAGTAGCAGTTCCTCTTATTGCTTCCTCAGCCTTCTGAGAAAGCAAATTGTCAGCAAGACAAGATTTTATAAGATGATCTTTTTCTGCAGAAGAAGATATTTAGCAGAGACCGGACAAATGAAATTCCCCATCCCTATTCTACCTTGCCCGAGTGCCAGTTTTGTAAGCTAGATTCGGAAAGCATCATATATTCTCTGTCTGACCAAACTGTCCCATAGCATATTCCTACAATGAATCTCACCTCAATTCCTCCCTACATCTTTCTCAGCTATAACTAAAATCTTCCTTTGATGCTTTGTTGTGGTGTGGAGTTATTCCTGGGTTCTTGAAGGCCAGGCCATTGGAGCAGTGTTGACAGGTCCTCACCATGTTGATAAGGTTTGAAGTCTAGTTTGGTGGCAGAACACGTGTTGCTCAGTGGAAGACCAGCCTGAGTTTATTACCAAAAGACCATCCCCAGGTAATAATGATTTTCCAGCCACAACAACTCATGAATGTTCTCTCTTATGGGATGCAGAGGTTGTGATTTCTGCTGGTGAAGGCCATGTATACTCTAGGACTCTTGAACTAGGAGATACAAAGAAAGCTTAAGGATTCAGTCAGCTTCTTTCCACTAGGCTTTCTCCCCTTCAGTTAATGAATTTCCACAGAAATGCTAAACTTTTTGAACTGGTGGCTTTCTAGGACCCTCACATCAGATTTGTGTCCTCTGTTGTGGAATTTTAGTCATGATTCTCTCTCTCCCAAGTTCAAATAATGTCCGAGATCCCATTTGTTGCCTTATGCTACAAAGTTACCATCACTTTGTTGATTTTTTATGCATTCGTTAATAGATAGTTGAGGACAAAACAAACATTCTTACCTATATTTCATGTCTCCCCCTCTCCCCCCCACAAAATTCACAGGCATTTCTTCCTTCCATTATCTATCATCCTTCTTTCCATTCTATGCCTTTTGTCCTCCTTACTCTTAGGTATTTCAATTTTAGCTGGATATTTCTTTTGTTCAAATCACAATTGCATTCCTTCTTGATGAAGTCATTCTTTCTCCTACTAATATTGGCCTTCCTGGTCTTCATGAAATGCATTCTGGTCCTTAGGTGCCCCTTCATTTCATCAATGGCATGACTGTCTCTAGTGGAGAAGTGGTGACATGGCATCTTGAAAAGAGCGCTGGGCTCAAAGTCAAAAGATTTGTTCAGGAATCTGCTTCTGACACTGATGGACTGCTTCTGTCTGGACAAGTCATTCTCCCCAAACCTCAGTTTCTTCATTTCTAAAATGAAAGTAGTCAGTCTTCAACATTTGTGTATTTAACCTTCGTGACTTCAAGCATTCTCATGATTTTACTAGTAACCTCACTTTCATTTTTGTGTTGGCAACTCTGAAACATTCTTAGCTACCTGTGGTAAGTAACCATATGAGGGGCCCAATGCATGCAAGTTTGTGGAATCAATTGTGTCATTCTGGGCGAGTCACCAATCTTGTTCCCCTTACTTTTGTAAAGACCTCCTGTGCATTCCTTGTATATTTTCATCATTTGCCTTTAAAAGTCAAGCTTTGTGCTGCAGTTATGCCCCCAAAGCATAGGGAGTCATTTGGACTCTAAGCCTGAGCGTGCAAAATCCGTGATTCAGCTTAGCCAGAAAATAAAAGTGTTAGAGAAACTACTTCACACGGGGGATGTCCACAGCTGCTGTCACCCACGAGTTTGGTATTAGAGACCTTATATCCACAAAAAGGAGGAAAGTATTAGCAAGAAAACATGTTTGCCCAATAGCAGTTTTATTTTGTTTGCTGTATTTTATGGGTTCTTTCGTGGCTACTGTATTAGGAAAAGTACATATTATCAGAATGAAGGTTTTCTTGTGAGGAATTGTCTGCAGAAGAATGCTTTTTCAGTAATATCCAATGAAAGACTCATTTTTTGGTGGTCACAGGAACCTAACCCTCTATTTACCAAAATTTTGGTGTATCAGCATTTACATTTCTGACTTTCACACCATTTTCTGGGACCATTACCCTCCTGTGAACGTTGAAGATGGATTTTATTTACCTCAGTTGGTTTTTGTAAGGGAAGCCCTCTGTAAGTGGGAGAGAAGTAAGCTAGAGAAATGAGTATTGTTCTTATTTATTGGGAAGGACATTTCGGAAGTGTGTATTTGCATGGATTTTGGAGTCACCTTTCTGTTCTGCAAGGTTCAGCAGGAGGAAGTAGGGTTTCAAGTGAAAATTGGGAACGGTGCTGGCAGGTATTGGAGATGGGCCAGGCCCTGGAACTTAAATACATCAGTTACTTGATGTCCTTCTTAATGATACTATAAGATACCAGTTGGACTTGGTTCAATTAAAACTCTTCCTAAGACTCTGATCTGTCTTGACAGAAACAGATCATCCTGGGTCAAAAGGAATATTCAATTAGAGTCAAGGAAAGCTAGATTGAATTTCTGTCTACTCACTCCCACATCTTGGATGGCACCCAAGATCATGTTCTGGTTTGGCTTGTTTGGCTACATAAACCCAAAGGATTCTGGAGGAGAAGAGATATCATTCCTTGAGCATGTTAAGATTTTACCAAGTACTTTCCTCTAGTCTGCGCCCCAAGTCTCATCAGAGCCAAAGTTGAAGGTAAAATAGGAAGATCTGGCTCCCTTGGCCCCAAGTAGAGCAGCCTGGGAAGAAGGAAGTGGGACTGAGATACAAACTCAGAATGTGGAGATGGAAACTTCTGTCTAATACCCTATTCTTTACCACTACACTCTTCTCTTATAATTCAAATCCACAATAAAATAGAAGCCTCGTTTAGCTATCAGGCTTTCCACAAACCTCTCTGATACAATTTCCCCAATAAAATGTAATCTTTTTGTAAAAATGTAAATATTCCATTGAAATTGTGAAACTGTAAATATTCTCTTGGAAGCGTGATGCCTTAAGTCTTGTCAAGTAAAATTTTAGCCAGAAAGGCCCTTTGGGAGTAAGTTATGGCTGTTGTTCCTGTTGCCTCAGATGAACTGAGACCTGAGCAAGGTATGTGTTGAGGGGAGGAGCACATGTTCTGAAAAGGTCAGAGGAAGGCACTAAGAGAAAGGAGATTGAGAGCAGACCCTGTCAACGACATAAAATGCTAAAAAGGAAGGACCTTTATACTTGGCTGAGGGTGGACCTCCTTGTGGGGTTTTTAATTAAGAAAAAAAGATATTCCTTCTCTCCCTCTTTTTGCCACATGTTTTTCAAACAAAGATCCTTCTTGGAGATGGATGCTTTTCTACCTCCATTTCCTAAATACTTTGCATCCATTTGCTATATATTTTGTGTTGCTATATCTGCATAAGTTATTTTCCACAAGTAAAATGGAATGTCCTTGAGGGTTGGGGCTATTTTTTGGTCTGAATCCCTAGTACACAGTAGGTGTTTAATAAGTGCTTATTGGATTGAAGTAAATGCAAAATGTGCCCCAAATAGCTCTGATTCATTATAAATAATGGATACCATTTTCAAAAAAAACAAAACATAAAAGTTCCTGTCTTTCTTGCCAGCAGTTTATTCGGAATCCAAATCCACATATTTCTATCACCAAAAGTTAAACTGGATTCTGATAACAAGATTAGTTGAGAGGATTATGATTTCCAAACTGTAATTAATTTTTTTTTTACCATGCAAATCCCTGGCTCCAAATTTCTCAGGCAATTAACAGGGAAAGTGAAGTCTGTGCGTTCTGTTCACGCTCCTTCAAAACCACTGAAGCTGAGAGAGACGGCTCTGGAAGGAGCCAAGGGAGAAATTGCAGCGCAGTCCCTACCACCCAAGGGGCACCAAAGCGTTTTCTTTCTGTTCCGTTTCGAGCTCCTTTCCAATATTGTCAGCCCCACAAAAGTCCCTTTCAGCTGGCAGTCTGAGGGCTTCGTAAAACTCTTGGCAAGGTTGCCTTCATGCTGGCATCTGTCTTGTTTGTCAGCTCAGTTCTAATCTCCCTTTTTGGGACACGGCCCTTCGCCATAGTGAGAGCACGTTTACCTTGACTCAACTACTCTGGAGTTTGGGGAACTGCAGCTTTGAATTTGAATATACGCTAACATCCATTATTCACAAGACCTGCAGTGTAGGTGATTCTGCCTGGGAGATGATAGCATTTGGACCTAGACATCTGTTAAGCAGAAGCCTACCTATAACAACACACATCCCATCCTGACTGATGGAAAGGTAACGATTTCTACAACCAATACCTTTAAATGTCTTCTTCAGACAAAGAAAGAAAACCCCTTGACCATCTTTCACAGAAATGGTTAGTTGTAGAGGGCTCTCGTGTAAGCAAAGAAATGGAGATAGAATTTGATTGATATCTCATCCTTAACTCTTCCTTTTTAACCTCAGGTGCTCCTATAGGATGCTATTTCAGGTTTTCAAGTATAGATTTGTGAAGCTTTTATTTCACCTCCCAACAAGAATGCCTCAGTGATTTAAAATATCTCTATGTAAGTAGTTTGTCATTATTGTTTAATAGGTTTCAAAGGGATTGAGTGAAGCATTCCTATTAATCTCATTAATAATAGGCCTTCGGGGATTGCAATGGACACTTTCCCACAAATCGTTCTCCATTTCTCAAGCTTGGACAGCTTTCCTTTTTTATCTGAACAGCCATCTGTCTATAGTGAAGAACAGGGGCATGCATCATGGGCATGGAAAGTTTGTCTGGACTAATACCGAGAGTGGCCTTCTGCAGTGACTTTCTCCTGACCTTTAAAAAGCCCCAAACGTATTTTGCTTCAACTCAGAGCTCATGCTCTGAGTGTGAGAGAGCTTAGCTTCCCAAAGGAAGTTGATAACTCCTCCCATTTCAGTGGTGCTTTAAGGGCTCATAATAATAACTGCTGACATTTATCTAGTATTGGAAAGTTTGTAAAGCCTTCTATATCTCATCTGAGCCTCTTGACAACTTTGGGAGGTAGGCATTCTGGGTATTGCCATTTGTTTTTCTTTTTACACATAAAGTAGGGCTCAGAGTTTCAATGACTTGTCCAGAGTGACACAGCTAGTGCTAGTCAGCAATGAGATTTTAATCTGGGTCTTCCTCATTCTAAGCCTAGTGCTTTATGCTCTATGCCACACTGCTTCCCACAAGGAACTTTCCAAATAACAACCCTGTGAGGAGCAGTGCAAGCATCATTATTTCTATTTTATGAAAGGGGAAACAGACTAAAAAAGGCAAGTAGCCTCTCCAAAGTCCCACCTCTAGGCAGTGTCAGAATTGGGTTGAAGCATAGGACCCTCAGTCACACTCTGTTTTGCACCAAATTTAGTTATATGAGTAGGTCTAGGGCTTATACAGCCTGAGGAGATTATTCTCAATAGTATTTTATTTTTTCCAGTTAAATGTAAAGGCAGTTTTCAATATTCACTTTTGCAAGATTTTTGAGTTCAAAATTTTTTCTCCCTCCTTCCCAAATCTCCTCCCTGCCCAAGACAGGAAGCAGTCTAATATAGCTTATACATGTAGAATAATTTAAAACATATTTCCATATTAGCTATGTTGTGAAAGAAAAATCAGAACAAAAAGGAAAAACCATAAAAAAGAAAAAAAAAGTGAACATATTCCACAATCGGTCTCCATAGTTCTCTCTCTGGATGCAGATGGCATTTTCCATCCCAAGTCTGCTGGAATTTCCTTGAATCACCGCATTGTGGAGAAGAGCCACGTCCATCACAGTGGATCATCACATAATCTTCCTGTGTACAATGTTCTCTTGGTTCTGCTCACTTCACTCAGCATTAGTTCATGTAAGTCTTTCTGGACTTTTCTGATATCAGCTTGCTCATCATTTCTTCTAGAACAACAATATTTCATTGTATTCATATACCATACCTTATTCAGCTATTCCCCAATTGATGGGCATCTACTCAGTTTCCAATTCCTTACCAACACAAAAAGAACTGCTACAAACATTTTTGTACCTTTGGGTCCATTTTTTACCATCTCTTTAAGATACAGACTCAACAGTGGCACCGATGAATCAAAATGTATGGCCAGTTTCATGGGTCTTTGGCCATAGCTCCAAATTGTTCTTCAGAATTGCTAGATCAGTTCACAATTCCACCAACAATCCATAAGGGTTCCAGTTTCCCCACATCTTATGACAATACTATTCTCACTATAGCAATAAGCATGTATTAGACATTCACTATGTGCAGGGCATAAAGGATCCCATTTTGGTTTGGAAACCCTGATAATGTAGGCATTCAAGGATGAATCCAATATTGTGAACCTGAGTGACTGGAAGGATGGTTGTTGCCGTCATGAGAAATAAGACAGTTTGGAAAAGCAGAGAGTTTAAAGGGTGAAATAGTTCTGGTTTGCGCATGATGAATTTGAGATGCCTATGGGATATTCAATTGGAGAGATCCAGTTGATATTTGATCATTTGGGAGCGGGGCTCAGGAGAAAAATGAGGGGTAAATACATAGATCTAGGAATCCTCTACAAAGAGATGATTAGCTGATCATCACACTGAAAGAGAGAATGCCTAGGACAGAGCCTTGGGGATCACCTAGAGTTGAAAAGTGAGACATAAATGAGGATCTAGCAAGAGATCTTGGGAAGGAGATGGGCAGGCAGGAGGAGAATCAAGATAAATTCGTCAAGATCTTTTGGGATCCTGCCTCTTATCCAGTGTGTTAGCCACTCTTCTGAGACTTATGTATGCTTTGTAATTCTTCCCTCCCCCCTCTCCCAAATCACTGATGAAAATGTTGACCAGTACTGACTCAGATTCCTGGGTCACTCTACTGGAGACCTTTAGAGTTAATTTTTAAAAAGACTCACAAATTTATTTAAATTTTTCCAATATACTCCTTTAACTAAAATTTATTCTCAGAATTGCCTAGTTCTTCCTTGTATATTTTTATACTTTGCAGGCCCCAAGACAATGAACAATCTGTCTTGGATCATACCTTTATCACTGCTATTTATTATCTCAATATCACTGTTATCCCTGGTGCTTTATTGTAGAACTGGTGTTATATAGAGAAGATAAATATAGTTTCCTTCTAGGGTATCTAAAAGAAAGGTGCCCGTGAAGAACTCAGGTTAAAAACCCAGATGGTTGAGATGGCCCTGTGGAGTAGGTGGTTTTTGTCACTGGGAAATTTCACAGAACAAATGGGTTTGATGAAGCGTTTGTTGTCTGAAGGAGGAAGGAGAGTGGTCCAGATCTCCATTTACAGTCCCTCCCCCAATATCTTAAGCTGAAGAATAATGCCCAGCATCCAGAGGGGTATCAGGCAGCTGAGGTGACAAGGCACGAGTCAGGAATTTAGGGAGTGTGTGGGTAGGTAAGAAGATAGATCCAGACCAAAGGCATGATATGTACAGAACTCTGAAGAAACAGTTCAAATCTGATCACAAGAGAGGGAAACTTAATACAAAGGGCCTTCTTGGAGAAAGAGAAATACAATTTCTGGGAATCAAAGGTCAACTTTTACAATCAACATTCACTTCATACAAGTTCTAGCCTGATTCTGTGCATCAGCTCATCTTTATTATTTTATAGAACCCCACGACCCATTAGAATAGTCCAGATGGTTCAATATCTCTCCATTTTCTTCATGGAGACATTTTGAATAGATGTTACATATAACTATTGTAGGGAAAGAAATTCAGTGGCCCTCTATATAAAACTCTGGACAATGGATGTTTAACATATCTTTGGGCTAACCAGGCCACTATCCATGAAGAGGCCTATCTAGTTTCTCCTAATCTACCAGGTGGTGATGGATAGAATACTGGTCTGAAGTCAGACAGACCTGAATTCAAATCGACTTCAAATACTTTTTAACTATATGATCATGAACAAATCACTTAACCTCTGCCTTTTTTGGTTTCTTCATCTATAAAGTGGAGATAATAATTCCCTTCTTCCAGAGTTTTTCTGAGGATCAAATGAGATAAGAATTATCAAGCACTCAGGATAGTACCTGGCATATAATAGGCCCTTAATAAATACTCTGGTGGTAGAGCCAACATGGTGGAATAAAGGCAGGGACTCCTCTGAGCTCTTCTTCTGAATTCCTTCAAGTGCTTTCAAGTAATGACTCTTAACAAATTCTAATGTGCCAGAACCTACAAAAAGACAGTAAGACAATTTTCCAGTTCAAGACAGCTTAAAAAGTCGGCGGGAAAGATTTGTTGCACCAAGGTGAGAGAGAAGAAAAATTCAGTGCAGGCTACCCCAGCACAGAACAAGCCCCAATAAACCAGAAGCAGGCTTTGAAGTGACTGAATCAGTGGCAGCAATGGCAACCTCCAGAACTCTCAGCCCATAGATGGTAAGGGAATTGGACAACAGATCAGAAGGAGATTTACAGGGGTTCCTTTGCTAGCCTCTGGAGCAGAATTCTGTTGCATTGTCTGTATTTGGATCTGGGTCACAGTCCTGGGTCTTAGTACCAATGTGAAGAGGAACACTAGCGTAACAGAGTTTGTCATGGAAGGGGAGCGGGGACCTTTTAGAAGGTTCTTGGGCAGTGCCGTGGCCCCCAGATTCCTTTCTCTCTAGCCAACTAGATAGCAGCTCCTCAGATGCATGGACCTCTTTTCAGAACCTGTCTACCCTAGTCAGAACCCACCAGAGCTTGTAATTCCCTGAAAGAGTCAGAACCCATGATTGTGACGGAATACTATTGTACTTGAAGAAATAATGAACAGGATACATTCAGAAAAAAAAAAAAAAAAACCCTGGAAAGACTTACATAAACTGATGCAAAGTGAAATGAGCAGAACTGAAGACTGTTGTACACAGTGACAGCAATATTGTATGATAATCTACCATGAATACCTTAACTAGTCTCAGCAGTACAATGATCCAAGACAATCTTGTAGGACTTATACAGAAAGGTTCTGTCCATCTCCAGAGAAAGACCTGGTAGAGTCTGAATGCAGATCAAAGATACTGGGTTTTTTTCCCCCACTTTGTTTTATTTTCTTGGGGATTTTGTCTGTTCCTTTGCCAGAATGACGTACGTGGAAATGTGTTTTGCATGACTACAGATGTATAACCCATGTCAAAAGATGTATAACCGATGTCAAATTGCTTGCCTTCTCAATGAGAAGGGAAGAAGAGAAAGGGGGGAGAATTTACATTTTAAAAAGTATGTTAAAATTGTTTTTATATGTAACTGGGAGAAACAGAATGTTAAATAAGACTTTGAAAAATAAATGCTTGTTCCATTAAATAACAACAACATTTCTTGTGATGCTGTTTCTCTCTGTGAACATGACAAAGAGATATTAGATACAGGGGAAAGTTGAGGAGTCTGGGTTTGACTCCTGGCTCAGCTACTGAATAACTGCATGGCCTCAAATATACTTAGATTTTCTTAGATGAACAACGCCATATGACAGTCATCTTTTGAATTTTCAGAAAGAACACCCCAATTTTTTTTTACCCCAAATGGTCTCTCATCTCATAAAAGTTGAAATCATAACTGGAGGATTGATTTTTCTATGTAGATACTTTTTGTCCAGGAGAATTTATTCTTGCTTTTTAGACCTTTGTAGGATATTTATCTCGGTATACTTGTTTATGCTGCTGAAGATAATGTACTTAGATTTTTAAGTAGAATTATCTGACAAGAAAATTAATTTGAGTGATTAAATTTCTTCCTTGGAGCCATCTGCCAGAATCTGTCACAACCAGTTAAGAGGCTAGGAATGAGACCACATTCAGTCATCTTGGTTTGCCCATCCTATATTTCCTATCCAGTCTCCCATCCCGGGGGCTCATCCTGATGAGGCAGAAATAAGTGTTATTTCAGACATATAAAAAATGTCTGTAGGATTTTCAAAAGTGTTGAAGCACTAATTGTCGTTAGTGTTCACTGAAAGTTCAATAAAGATTTTTCAGAATGTATTTCACAGGGTCAGTGGGCCCAGTAGAATATCCCATAAGATGGTCTCTGGCATGGGTCTGTCCTCTTTGATTTGGGTATTCCCATGGGGACAGGGAAGGCATCAGAAGATGCCTTTAAGGAGATCACTGTTTTAACTCTTACGTATTCTTTGTGTCTCCTAACTTGAACATCTCATAGAATGGCCTGATACAATGGCCTTCTAGAGTAAAGCTGACAATGCAGCGAGACCCAGAGACAAGTAAGGAAAGTTATCCAGGTGCAACAGGATGCTGAGCCATGAAAAAGTGTCTCCCTTTCTTACTTCTTCCTGGCTTCCCTTTCCTCAATTCCCCTTTCTTCTGCAATCTGGCCCTTCTTCTCTCTCTCCTTCCACCCTTTCCTCCTCTCTCTCTAGAGCTGGGAGTTTCCTTACAAATCATCTAGTTTAATTCCCTTCTTTTACAGAAAATGAATTGAGACTGAGTGGTAAAATCACTTGCCCAAGATCCCATAGGTCATGAGTGGAGAATGTGCTTGGCCCCGGCTTTGACCTTGAAGAAGGCTAGAGCTGAAGAATTGCAAGAGTCCCAAGGAGGCTTACATTGCCAGGATTTAGCCTTCAGTGTCCCTAGTTCTTTTGCTGTTTCTCCCCCATATTAAGCCAGGTGCTTTTCTTTTTCTTCCTGGTTACTTTGGCCTTTAGGAGAGCGTGCTGGAAAACATCTCCTTACCAACAGTCCAGGCTTTGAAAACTGAACACATAACTTTTTTATGGGCTTAAGAGCTGTATAGGACTTTTAAGCATCCAGTCATCTTCAGAGGGGGAAACTAAGACTAAGAGAGTCTTGGGAAATAAGGGCAGAGCCAGGATTCAGTCCCCAAACTTTTGCATGCCAGTCTAGGCTACATGCTACTGTAGGATGGTGCCTCTTGCTGAAGCAATTTCACTGTTTAGAAGTGGGGAGGAAAACACCAGTTTCTTTATTAAGAGATACCAGAGTTTCTTTTTTTTTGCTAGAAAAAGATAAATAAGAGTAAGCAATCTGATTCTTTTTCTCTTATCCCCCAAACAAGAGTGTTATCTGGTGGCTTTTATTGTATAGTGAGTATAGACTAAAACTGAAATGAGAATCTGGAATGGCCTACCAGGATGCCATGGGGGTAGGGAATAGGAAAATGTGACCTTGAAGAGGCCGGATGCAGCCCTGGAAAAATGCAGTCTTCTACATTGGGGTTTTTCATCATTGTGGCCTTTGCCTTCACTGGCTTCTGGGATAGAGCTTCTGGACTCTCTTAGAAGGCCCTTGGCCAGTGCCGTGCCCCCCAAATTTCTCTCTCCATAGCCAACTAGGATGGCAGCTCCTCAGACGCATGGGCCTCTTTCTCAAAAGCTGTCTCCCTTAGTCAGACCCACCAGAGTAATTCCCTGGAAGAGCCAGGACCCAGAGTTGCCACCATGGAGAACTTAGTCTTCAAGAAAGTCTCCCAGCTGGATTAGACTCAAGGATTGTGTGCATGAAAGCATGTCACCAGATGGAAAGAGGACTGGCTTTGGATTCAAATCCCACCCCTGCTTACATCCACTTGATCCTTCAGCAAGTCACTTCTCTGGGTTCTAGTTATTATGCCATCTCTCAAATGAGGGTGTTGCACTGAAATGCCTTCCAGTTCTAGAACTCCGATTCTCTCATCTTGTGTTTCTTTTTCTGCAGTTTCTGAGCTCAGGCTCATGGAGTCATTTGCAAAAGAATCCAAGATCATACAATAGACTGTTTAGAGCAAATTTGTTTTGTGTAATATACCTTTGGCAGGGCCACGGAGATTATCCCTTCTCAGAATCGTGCTTATTTTGAATGAATAAAATAAAATTCACAGAAATACAATTAGATCAATTATATTAAAATATGCACTTAGATGTAGACATATACATGTCCACATACGCATACACACATATGCGTACATGTAGACACAGATTCAATCCATAGACTCGGGTTAAGAATCATTGTTGACAGGGTTAAAGATCTCGGCCTTTCATTTTATAGAACGAAGTCCTGGAAAGTAAAATGACTTAGCCAAAATAACACAAGGAATAAGGATCAGAGGCTCCTCTTGCCACAGGAGTACACCATCTCCCTTTATAATTTATAATTTATAATTGAGTCATTGGGGGCTGGTTGAAGGTGGGACCCTGGCGGAACTTTCCAGGAGCATCATCAGCAGTCGTCCCAGCTCAGCACTTCTGGTGCCGGAGGAGTCTCTCACTGCCTGCCCTTTGTCATGGTTCTCTTTTCAGTCCTCGCACTGACCACTGATCAATATCATCCCTGAGTTCTCATAAGTGGCCACTCAGCACGTGGCAGTCAGCTTGAAGTTGCTGCTTTCTTTGATGATGGAGGCAGTTTCTGATCTGAATGAAGCCCACACTCCATTGAACATTATAGTTAAATAGCATTACAATCATCTTGAAATAACGCTCTATCAGTGAGAAGTTTGTAGATGGCAATGCTATTCTTCAGAGCTATTTATTACCTTGTCCTTGGGGACTGGCACCAGCCTCCCTCCCATTTGGGACAGAGCTTCCAGAGATGAAGTGCATAAGTCACAAAAGGGTTATTTCCTAGAATGGCTACACATTTGTCATCCATTGGATTCAGAAGCCGGAGCGAACCTCGGCCATTTTTCACATTACCCTTTCGAATGTGTTCATTTCTTCACAGTCTTATGGGAAAGGTAAAATGTCAGCCAGGCTCCAGTCTCCTGCAGTGCAGAGCAGACTGCTTCCTAATCAGCAAACTGAATTCTGTGGCATGAAGATGGGCTCGGAAGGTATTGGGGCTGCTCAGGCCATGTTGCAGAGATAAATTGTCTCTCCCCGCCCAAAGAAAGGCATCCTTAGCCAGCTGGAGAGTAGGGAGTTTGTCTATATGAAGGAAACCTGGTATTTACCTTGGACTTCTTGTGTGTCCCCCCCCCCCAATCTGCTTTTAGATTTTATTTATATTATGTGACATTTTGGTTCCATTCAAAATCAGAGTTTCCACTTATATTAGTTCCATAAAATGTCTGAACTGGAAGGGGATCTAAGAGACCACTTCAGCCAAGTCTCCCGATTCTGAGATGATGGTTGAATTTGTCCAATGTTAACCCAAAGGTTTAGATAGGACAAGAATTTCTAACTCCTAAGATCTCTGGTCTGCCAGTAGTAATAAGTAAGAAATTCAAGCTGAGATTAAGTCACTTACTCTGGATCCTGTAGCTAATTAGTATCTGAGGCAAGATTTGAACTCTAGACGGCCTCATTCTGAGTCCAATACTCTTTTATCATGTTGCTCCACTGTTCTGTAATTATCAAATTATAGAAAATAAGAAGCTATCAGTCTCATCCTACTCCTTATTCTCCGTGGCTCTACCCAGTTGGGTTCTGTGACTGGGCCTCTGAGTCTCATCTCCGTCCTTTCCCTGCGTCATCCTCCCCTCAGTGCTGGTCTGACACTATCCAGAGACCTCTTTCTCTGCCGCACAGGGGCTGCAATCCAGAGTTTCCCAGCCCCCCAACTGAATTTGCAGACAGGTTTCACGCCACCTGCCCTGCGTGGAAAACTCATTAGTTACGGTGCTGTCTTTTAGCAAAAACATTTTGTGTCTGAATTGAATATCGATGGCATCCAGTCAGGCAAGTGGACCTTGTATTCCAGACACATCTCTCCAGGGGCTGTCAGAGTCGGGGTTCTTTGAGTTCCCTGGAATAAGCAGAAGAAGGCGGAGAGAAAAGAAACACAAAAACTCTCAGAGGTTGTTTTTTCCCCTTCTTGTGAACATAGATCCCCTCATCTGTCTGCTGCCTTTCTTTGAGACCATGTATCTGCTTTTCTACCTGTGTGTTTGCAGACTCCTAATTGGAGTGTGAGAAGGGACTGGTTGGTGTGTGTGTGTGTGTGGGGGTGTGAAACTAAACAACAGAGAGTCCCCTGGAAGTTTTTCCCTTCAAGGTAACTCACATCCAGAGATTTCTTGCTTGAGGAGCACCCCACAATGAAAAGGAGTGGCTAGGACTAAAGACATAGTGGTCCCCAGCATATGATCCCCAGTTTAGGACAATGCCAGAAGCATCTTTCCCCCTGCCCTGGCCCCATCCAATGCCTCCCACACCTAGACATCTCAGCCACCAAGCCTGGGATAATCTCCCAACTTCCTGAAGTGTGCAGCAAGGTCAGGGCTGTGGGCCAGGGAAGATGCCAGATGCAATGAGGCTCCCAAGGTTTCCTGCCCTGCAACAGCACAGCTCTTATCTCTGCCCAGCAGGGTCAGCATTAGGGGAAGGGATATCCCATGACTCCCTCATAGGATCTATAGGAGTGATTGTGGATACCTCCGTGTGCCTAACTGTGTACATCATCCTTAGGAAGAATGTGTGTATGTCTCAATATGGCAATCGGGTGCTTGTCTTGAGTGCAAATCTGGATACTTTCTTTCCTCCCCGAGACTGCCTCCAGTGTCTCAGCCTATTGTACAGGTGCCCAGTGAACTCCAAACACTAACAGGTCCTGGTAAACTGGCCTAATGATGGATTAGTTATCTGGCTGGTTTTATGACTGTTGTCTGAGTCCGAAAGCCTTGGGGAGGCAGGAAGCACATGTCATGGGTCTGTAAAGGATTAAAGGAGTAATTGAAAAGCTTAACAATGTGGCAGGATGGGTCCAGATAGCTGTGTGTCTGCTTCCCAGGAGGGAATGTATGTATTTGTATATGTATGCATATGTATATATGCATATGAAGATAGAGGCAAGAGCCTAGGAGCCATGCTGGCTTCTCAACTGTCCACCTTCACCCCTCCTTCCACCACCACCTGTTTCTAAGCTCTCTTTCTATATAAGAGCATTTGCCAAAGGTTTGGGTGCCCTGGGGTTGAGGTCTGGAAGCAAAAGAGGAACTGGGACCTTGGAAAACCATGGCTCCTGCCAAAAAATTGTAAGCTCATAAGGGAGCTTAGGGAGAAATAGGGTGATAGTGGCCCTTGACTAATTGTGGATCACAACGTAGTATTTTCACTTTTTTGTTATGGTTGCTTATATTTTGTTTTCATTCTCATTTTTTCCTTTTTGATCTGATTTTTCTTGTGAGGCATGATAATTGTGGAAATATGTATAGAAGAATTGCATTTTTTTTTCGTGAGGCAATTGGGGTTAAGTGACAAAACAACAACAATAATGGTGAAAATACTCTGCTTTGATCTACATTCAGTCTCCATAGTTCTCTCTCTCTGGAGGTGGATGACGTTTTCTATTCCAAATCTATTGGAATTGTTTTGGGTCACTGTATTACTGAGAAGAGCTAAGTCTAATCACAGCTGATCATCACATAATCTTGCTGTTGCCCTGTACAATGATCTCCTGGTTCTACTTACTTCACTCGGGATCAGTTCCTGTAAGTCTCTCCAGGCCTCTCTGAAATCATCCTGCTGATTGTTTCTTCTAGAACAATAATATTCCATAACCTTCATATACCATAACTTATTCAGCCATTCCCCAACTGATGGGCAGCCACTCAGTTTCCAGTTTCTTGCCTCTACAAAAAGGGCTGCCACAAACATTTTTGCACATGCGGGTTCTTCCCCATCTTTTAATATCTCTTTGGGATACAGACCCAGTAGAGACACTGCTGTATCAAAGGGTCTGAACAGTTTGATGGCCCTTTGGGCAGAGTTGCAAATTGCTCTCCAGAATGCTTGGATCATTTCACTACTACTCGGCCAACAATGCATTAGTGAGACCATTCATTTTGAGTTGTATTAATGCAGAACTTAGCGAGCCTTCAAATGTCAAACTCCATTGCAATTTGTCCCTGAACATGAGACCAACTCTTCAAACAGAAGCTAGATAACTACTAAATAGAGAAGTGATTCAAGCAAACAATTAACAAGCATTTGAAAATGCCTAATGTCGGTCAGGCGTTGGATTAGGAACTGAAGACTACAGAAATGGAGAGGGAGTCGCCCCCTGACGAGTTTTACATTATACCAGAGGGATGTGGTACATCTACAGACATGTAAGTACCACTATATGCAAAGCCAAGCATCATTGATTGAGAGAGGACATTAATAAGTAGGAATCCAAAAACCTCTGGAATTCTACATGCAAACTGAAGCTTCCTAGTCCAACCTGTGCTTTCAGAATATATATGGACTGGAGAGGAGAGGTCATAGGCAGGAGGACCAACTATGAAGTTAGTACCATAGTGTAGTCAAGAGGTGGGAGCCACTGAATTAGGGTTATCTTAGTGGGAGCAGAGACAGGGTACTGAAGAGAGAGCTGTTTAGGGTGGAATCAAGTGAGAGTGAGGAGACAAGAATGGCTCCAAAGCAGTGAGTCTAGTTAACCAAAGGAAAGGCTGTGCCCTTTATTGAGAAAAGGGAATTAAGAGGAACAGTGAGTTTAGGGTAAGAGATGAAGGGCTCTGTTTTGGAAATATTGCATTTTCATATGGAGGTAACTGTCCATCAGGCAGTTAGAAAAGAAGGACTGGAGCTCAGGACAAAGCTGAAAGCTGAACATGGAGATTGGGGAATTGTGTGCACAGAGATGATCGTTGACTCCATTGGAAGCCAATGATTTCAGATTGTGTGTGTGTGTGTGTGTGTGTGTGTGTGTGTGTGTAGAAATTCTGTTTCAGATACAGTTTGGACTGAATGGCCCCTAAGGATTCTTTAAACTCTGAGATTCTGTGATTTGGAGACTCTGTGGGATGCTTTGTTTTTCCATCCTAGTGATTTCTAAATATTCCCCCACCCCACCCTGTCCTGAAAACTAGCACTGAATTCTGTCTTGGTAACAAAAAAAAAGAAAAGAAAAAAAAAGCACTTAGGCAAAAATAACCAACAAAGTGAGTCTAAGAGTACGTGAAACACTTTGCTCCCTTCCCAAGACCCCTACATCTCAACTAAGAGGTAGGTACATTTCATTATCTGTTCCCCAAGACTGGGATTGGTTATTACAGTCACTCAAACATTGGCTTCTTTTTAGTGTTGTTCTCATTTCCATGGTTGGAATCATTGTGTGTATTGTTTTCCTAGCTCTGCTTTATCCACTTGACATTAGTTCATACAAATCTCCCCAGGTTTCAATGAATTCTTCCTATTCAGTGATAATAGTATTCTATGACATTTATATACCACAGTTTGTTCAGCAATTCTCCAATTGGTTTCCAGTTTTTTGCTCCTCCACAAAAAGTGATTCTGTGGTTATTTTGGTGTTTGGATTTTTCTTTCTGTCTTTGACCTCTTTGGGCGGAATTGAAAGGTCAAAGTTTAATCATCTTTCTCAGAACATTCCGATTTGTTTTCCTGAATAATTGGCTGAATCTGTAGCTCTATATACATGAAATTGGTGAGCCTGTATTTCCACAACCCTTCCAACATTGTCTCTGATTTTTGGTTTTCCTAATTCTCTAGCTGGAAGGTGAAAGGTCCGAGTTATTTTCTTTGATGTATCTCTTCTTATTAGTGATTTGTAGTATTTTATAAGACTCTTGATAGTTTACCTTCCTTTTTGAAGAACTGTTTGTTTATATCCTTTGACAATTTATCTATTCCCTGGCAAGACTGTCTACTTCCATCTGAGTTCTTCTTATAGCTAATCATTATACGTTGTATAACTACTTTAAATGCCTTTGTAGTCTGTGGTAGACCAGGCTCAAGGATGGGGTGGGGTGGTTTGGGAAGCGCAAGGGCATGGCAAGGCAGGATTACAGAAAGTTTGATACTAGGCAAGGACTCAGGGATGGGGTAGAAGAGATAAGATAGGGACCTAATTATTAAAATTGGAGCTCAAGACAGGGTCTCTGACAAAGGAAGAATTCTAAATGTGCTGGGTTCCCTAGCTGTACTCAAAGATCCCCAAATTTCCCACTTACTAGAGTGACATCACAGAGAATCCCCATCCCTGTCACTCTGCACTGACACATGCCAGAGATTTAAGGTGAGTCCTCAAGACAGAGGAATCTCTCATTCTTCAAAGAGGGGATATTGTGAGTTATCGCACCCTTGAGCTCATTACTCATTCCCAGAATGTGTGGTGGAATAGAAAGCGTGCTAGATTTGAACTGCAGGAACATGGGTCCAAATTTTGACTCTGGCACTTCCTAGTCGCTCATTTGTTCGCTCTAAGATTTAGTTTTCTTTTCTATCAAAGGAAGTAGGAAGAAAGGGTAAGATTAGATGATTCCTAAGGTCCTTTCTAACCTAAATCCTCTCATCCTATGATATCCAAGCTTAGATATCTGGGGAAGTTCTTTCCTCAAAGAAAAGGAGGAAATACATGATAATCAAGGACAGTACCAAGCTTTGTTCTTATATACATAATAGTAGCAGTAGTAATAATAACAATAATTAGCATCTATATAGTGCTTTAAGGTTTGCAAAGCAGTTTACAAATATCTGCTTTGATCCTCATGACAATCTTGGGGAAGTAAGTACCGTTACTATGCCCATTTTACAGATGAGGAAACTGAATGAAAGTTAAGTAACTTGCTTTGGGACACACAGCTGAGGCTGGAGAATTCCTGACTCCAGGTATTAAGTACATGGTAAGATGTAGCAAATCTATATTTCTTTCTTTTTTTTTTTTTGGAGGTGTATAATTTTCTTTTTTTTATTATAATAACTTTTTATTGACAGAACCCATGCCAGGATAATTTTTTGCAACATTATCTCTTGCACTCACTTCTGTTCCGATTTTTCCCCTCTCCCCTAGATGGCAAGCAGTCCTATATATGTTGAATATGTCACAGTATATCCTAGATACAATCTATGTGTGCAGAACCAAACAGTTCTCTTGTTGCACAGGGAGAATTGGATTCAGAAGGTAAAAATAACCCGGGAAGAAAAACAAAAATGCAAACAGTTTACATTCATTTCCCAGTGTTCTTTCTTTGGGTGTAGCTGCTTCTGTCCATCCTTGAGCAATTGAAACTGAATTAGGTCTCTTTGTCAAAGAAATCCCCTTCCGTCAGAATACATCCTCATACAGTATTGTTGTTGAAGTATGTAATGATCTCCTGGTTCTGCTCATTTCACTCAGCATCAGTTCATGTAAGTCTCTCCAAGCCTCTCTGTATTCATTCTGCTGGTCATTTCTTACAGAACAATAATATTCCATAACATTCATATACCACAATTTACCCAACAATTCTCCAATTGAAGGGTATCCATTCATTTTCCAGTTTCTAGCCACTACAAAGAGAGCTGCCACAAACATTTTGGCACACACAGGTCCCTTTCCCTTCTTTATGATCTCTTTGGGGTATAAGCCCAGTAGAAGTCCTGCTGGATCAAAGGGTATGCACAGTTTAATAACTTTTTGGCCATAATTCCGGCTTGCTCTCCAGAATGGTCTAACCTGAATTCTTACACTTACCTTTCTGTACCCTTAATTAGTGGTCCTCTAGCCTGAACTTGGAGACTGCCAGTGATGGAGTAACAACTGCTTCTCAGGGCAGAATGGTCCAACCTTGGGATTTGATACCCTGCCCTCTCCTGGACCACTATTTCAGGAAAGCGCCAGCCTTGATTTACTTCATTACCTACTCTCTGGCCATCTCCTCCACAGGCTCACCAACCTCCTTGTCATCTTTCCTGTCCTTCCTCCTTCCTAAGACCATGATTCATCATCAGATCAAATCTGCCATTGTTTCTGGATGAAGCATGCCAGTCTACTACTACTCTATGTATCCATTCATCATCCTTTTTGCACCAGAGTGCTCCTTCCTGGGCACCTCTCCTTGCATGTAGGCTATCTTCCTCATTGCTTTTTGAGGGCAAAGACTATCTTTGCTTTTGTATTTATATCCCCAGCACTTTGCCGAGTGCTTAGCACACAGTAAGTGAAGACTTAATAAAAACTTTATCTGTCATACCCATCCCTTTTTTCCTTCTTTCTGAGCCCCACTCTAGCCCCAGCCCTCAGCACATTTTGCCTGGACTATTGCAGTAGCTTCCTAACTGGCATTTCTCCTCACCAGTCTTCTGTCCTCTCAGTTGCCAGAGTGATGTTCCCAAAGCATAGGTCCAACCAAGTCGTGATCCTGTCCAAGTAGCTTTCGTGGCTTCCCATTGACCCTAAAACAAAATGTGCGTTCTTTTGTTGGGCATTTCAAATCCTTCACAGTTTAGCTCTCCCTGATCTTTCTAGGCTGCTTACATATTACTTTCCTAATGTACCTTCTCCTCAAAGACCTTCTTGCCAATCCAGTTCCCACCTCTGTCCTTTAGACAGGCTGTTCCTCATAATTGGAATGTCTTTTTTCCTCACCTCTGCCTCTGACAGTCCCTTGTTCCTTTCAAGGCTCCATTTACTTGCTATCTGCCACAGCCATTAAGCCTCCCTGGCACCCAGTTTGTATGTATTTCCCATTTGCTTATTTGTGTGTATTTTGTTTTCTCAACCTACTTATACCCTTCCCCACAACTCATACACTCTCCATCTATCCCTCCTCTAATCTACCCTCTTTCACTCATACCTTCCCCCTTCATATTCTCCACCACTCATATCCTATCCATCTCCCCCACCATACCCTCTCCATCTCTCTTCTCCCTGCATCATGTAAAAGCTTCTTGAGGGTAGAGAAGAGTTCTTTTTGCAACTCTAGCCCCTACCACAGTATCAGGCACACAGTGGGTGCTTAAGCAGTTCATAAGTTGTCTCCTTCCCTCCCTTCTTCCACCCCCTCAGGCTTTTTAGAAAAGTGAAACAACAAAGCAATCTCCGGAAATGTAATTTCATCTGGGTGTCTGACATGCCAGTCTCTGGAGCAAGGTCCTGAAATGGGCCGAGAAGGATTTTTCAATAAGGGTTGGAAGGAAAAAGGCCGCAGAGCCTGCAGGCATCTTGTAGTTAAGCGCAGCCCCATCTGTATTCCCCGAGCGTTCTGGACCAAGTGTTTATCTATTGACTTGACTGCAGTGGTTTTTTTCCCCTTATTTCCACTTAGAGGCTTGAAATTGAGAACAAAAGAATAGGAGAGAAAATAGGAGAAAGGAGGAATCCATGTAAACAAATAACCAGCTGAATGCCTCTCCTGTCAGACCTTCAAGCTGCCCCGTTCTGGTCCCCATTAGGGCATATAAACAAGATGAAGGAGCCTTAAAAAGAGTGATGATGACAGTGACGGGCTGGCCTGTGGGAGCCATGGGGCTTTGAGAGGCAGCCTGGAAGAAGTAAGTTTTCATCTCTCCTCCAACTGAGGGGACCCCAGGCTCTCACTTCCCCAGGAGGTATGGTTCAGAAACTCAGTTCTGCCCTCAGGACGTTCCCAGGAGCCAGAAATAATGATCTCATACACATTTGCAAATTTGGGCAAAACAGGTTTTTCACCATCATTACTCTTTACTCTCTTCATCCTGGTAAGGAAGAGACAGAAGGTAGCTAGTGAGTGGCAGATAGGGGCCTCCAGAGCCCGGACCTTCTGGATCCTAGGCCTCCATCTTTGCTAAGATTCTGGGTCCCTTCACATTCCTTCTAGGTACTGTAAAGTAAGAAGAAACTCCCATCAGAAATTGCATTTCAGTCCAATTCAATTCAGAAAATGCACATCTATGCCAAGCTGTAACTAGAAAAAGGTGCCTGGGACTTTGTTCCAGGGTACTGAATGTAGAGGGTGGTGACAGAAGGTGACAGGTAGAAAAAAGCTAGCATTCAGTCAGAAGGAAGTAAAATAAAAATAGACCCTTCACTAGGCTGGCCCTCCAACTTAGCATCTCTGGCTAAGTGGACTAGTCCTAGGTACAGCAATGGCTAGTGATACCTCTGCCTTATAGGAGCTAGATCCTGGGCCCCATGAAATACTTGAGCTACCAGTTGCCCACGATGAATTCTTGGGTCAAACATAGGCAACAAAGTTAGAGAGAAACTCCAAGTGATTTATTCTGAGGTTCACCAAATAGTCATCACCCAGAGCATATACATGCATAGGTAGTCTGCCATTGCTGGATACGGAAGATAGACTTTTATTTATTGAGTTGTTTTCAGTCACATCCAACTCTCTGTGACCTGATTTGGGGTGTTCTTGGCAGAGATACTGGAGCAGTTTGCCATCGCCTTCTCCAGCTCATTTTATGAAAGAGGAAACTGAGGCAAACAGGATAAAATGATTTGCCCAGGGTCACACACATAATAAGTGTCTGAGGCTGGATTTCAACTCAAATCTTCCTGACTCCAGGCCTGGCACTTTATGCACAATGGTGCCACTTAACTTCCTTGGGCTTTCATACACAGGGGTAAAGACTTTGCAGATGGTTCCAGGCTAACTTTCCTTGTTACAACATTTGTGGAGCCATTAAAGGGGGCAGGATCCTGAGGTAGATAAGAACCAGGCATGAGATGAAAGAGCTTTACAAAATGGAGTCACTTTGGTTACTTTGCTATCTACAAACAGAAATAGAGGATTTCTTGAGTTGGTCAGCAAAGGAGCCTCACCTGAATAGGTACAGATTCCTCAAAGAAGTAAAAAGATGAAGCTTGTAAAGGTCTGAATTTAGGTAGGAGGTGGTTGGGCATGGGCTACTCAGGACTGGACAGGACCTGTTGCCAGTGCCAGTACCAGGAAAAACTCTTTTTTAGATTAGCTTTCTCTCATGACCCTGCCCTAATAGATGGCACCATCCTTTCTGTTTAGCAGAGAGGAAGGTCAAGTATAGGTTGGAGCTTTCTATGCAAACCAGGTCAACAGCCTAAAGGAGATGGCCTTGGTTTTCTCGGCCACCCACAGAATCTTTCCTCTTTCAAAAGCTGTTATTGAAGGTATGTTTAGTTTGACCTCAGCCCAGTGATGGAGGACAGGAAGCCAGATCCCCCAAATTTCAGAGATGACTTGGTTCAAGCCACACCTTCCTGAGAATCCCCTCAGGAACACTGCCAACAAATGGTCACCCAGCCTATGTTTGAAACCTTGAGAGAGAGAGAGACAGACAGACAGACAGACACAGACAGACACAGACAGACACACACACACACACACACACACACACCCTTTGGGAACTTCTCTCCTGTCCCCCAAATTCCTGGGCCTGCCCTCTCCCTCCAAGCAGAATGCATTTCCTTACCCTGATGTCAATTATCTCAGAAGCAGAATTTTGCCTGATGGTGAAACCCACCCCCCACCCCTTTCCTGTAGGCGTGGAGGGTATGTGTGTGGGGGGCACGTGTGCATGTAGGTGTTTGTATCTGAGCTCACAGAATTATGACTGTCATTCCTTCAGTGGGGCTTGCCATCTACCTGTCAGTGTTCTTTCAAAATGGAAATGAGAAACTGAAATGGAGGGGAGTGCCAGTAGGCCTGCCTGGGGAGGCTGAGGCCCTGAGGAGTTTGCATCTGGGCCACCCGACCTTGGGCTTGGTGGCCTTCCAAGACCTTCCCAGGCTGACCTTAGCCAGCCTCCCACCCCCTCCCTCTAAGCTCAGTAGCACTTCTTCCACCAAAAGGACCTAGTATTTGTGGCCACTTAGTATTTGAAAGAGACAGTGTGGTACAGTGGATAGAAAAATGGGCTGGAAGCCAGGAGAGCTGCCTCAGATATCTCCTGACCATGTGAGTCAGCCCAGGTGACCAGCTCATCAGTGAAGTCCAGTTCCTACCCTCATCCCTAAAGGTAGTATTTATTTATCTGGGTAACTGTCCCCCATTATCATGCCTTTCACAGAGAGGACTATTTTCTTTTGGTCTTTGGTATACCCACAGCTCAGACAAAGAAACGCTTGTAGCTACTTATTGGCTGCTCTTTGCTTGCTTGCTTGCCTCTCCCTGGGCTGCCCAGGCTTCCTGGAGAAGGTTGAGCTCTCTCATCCCTCCCACCTCTGACTCTGATGGTTTCAATAATGGCATTCTTCCTTTCCCTGTGGCTTAGCCACAACCTAGGCCTGGCCCCACAATGCCCCGGGGAAGTTTCCCGAGGAGCATACTAACAAAGCAGCCCTGAGTCTGCATCCCGAAGCCTGCCTCTGAGAACTTTCCTCTGCTGGGAAAAATAGTGTACAAAGTAACAGTTGCCATCGGAAAGTTGGCTGTTTGCTCAGAGTGTGACAATGGTGCAAGAAATGGGAAGGAAACAAGCAATTGGGATGCGGGCTGACTCATTCCAAGGGTTACCCACAGGCCTTTCTGACCTGGTCTGGTCTGACCCTGTCATCTCATAGAAAGGGAATACAAGATAAGACGGCGAAAGATTTGCCTAAAATCAATCCCAAGTGCCTTGTCAGGTGCAGGATTTGAATGCAAGTCCTTGCCTCCTGGGAAAGGGCTCTTTCTTCCCGCAGCTACTGCCTCCCTTTCTCTAGGATATTTGGCACTTCTAGCTGAGTGACACAATGGGGAGCTTGGTTAGAGCTATTCCACAAGGGCCAAAGTCCTCATGAAGGAACATATCCAGGCTCTTCAAATGGGCCTGAGCTTAGGACTGAGGCTGGAGAGAGCCCAGGCCTGGGAAGCAGGATGCGTCCTCTGCCACTAAGTAGCCACGGGCCTTGAACTAATTATTGTCTGGTGGCCACCCTGCCATCCCCATTGAAAAAAAGAAAATGGAAGAGGCTCAGAAAGGGCAAGGAAATCACTCCGAGTCACACAGCTGCTCATTGTCAGAGCGGGGATTTCAACCAAAGTCTTTCTCACTCTAGGTCCATTTTTTATGGGCAGTGGGGCAAATAACTGACATGGCTGCAGGTTGCCATTGTAATATATGACTGGGTTGGTGTGGTTTCTATTTCTGTTTAATGTCCCCTCTTTTGGAAAAAGAGCATTTCTCCTTTACTGTCTGTGAATTCAGCTTTAAAGAATGAAATGACAAATTTGCAATTGAGAAAATGGTTATCATGTGCAGAGAAGGGAGCCTCCAGCAGAGAGAAACTTGACTGTTTTTCCAAATGCATTTGCTGGCTTGTGGGAGAGCTTAACGGGATGGAATTGTTCTGAAGGAGAGCAGAAAAGCAGTAAAATGACATGGTGGCAGCTTGCAGACCTCGGGCTTTCGGCAGAGCTGACTTGGAAATGGGTGTTCCAGCAGGTCCTTTCCATGGTGGGGTGGGTAGCCAAAGTTGGATCCTAGGCATTTCTGAATTCTGAAATCAGGTGTGTGTGTGTGTGTGTGTGTGTGTGTGTGTGTATGTGTGTGTGTGTGTGTGTGTGTGTGTGTATGTGGAAGTGTGTAAAACCCTACCACTTCCATCCACTGACTTCCAGTGTGACCTTGCCCAGGTTGACTTCCATTGCTGAAACTCCATCTCCTCTGTCATAGAAAGCAGCTACTGCTTCTGGCATCTAAGGACTCCTAGCTGTGTGACCTGAAGCGAGCCATTTTCCATCTCTGAGTCTTTGTTTCCTTCTCTCTAAAATGAGGGGTTGGAATAGGACCCTTCCAGCTCTTAATTCCTGATTTGTTGTTCATTCCTTTCTCAAGTTCCATTATTATGTAAGTGAAGAGCTGGCCTGAGGAGAGGGGCAGGAGCAGGATGGCTGAATCTGCTGGACTCCCTTCCCCATCATTATCTGCTAAAGTCTATTTTTTTCATTTTCCTTATAATTCTATATTTCCTCATTATGCACTAATGAGGGCCACATACAGTTCGCTTTCTTGCCACATATCATATGCTATATCCCCAATGTTAAATAGATGCAAATGGTCCCACTAATGGGTGGCCCAGTGATGGGCATGAGATCACTGCCCAAATTAAATGAGCTCACACAAGCAGAAGGTGGAAGGACTATCCACGTATCCCCCAGGCCTTACTGGCCATGACCCACCATTGGCCCTTGAATACCCTTGTCATAGACTGTTGCCTTTTCCCGGGACACTTGCAATCGGTGCTTGTTTTCCACTTGGACCAAACCAAATTTCATTCTAACCCAGAGCCCATAGGAAGAGAAAGGGGGAGGCACAGAGGTTCACCCCATTTCATGTGCCTTCAGGTGGATTAAGGGCAGAATGAGGACAAACATATGAAAAAGAGCAAGAAAAAATAATAATATATACATGTATGAATATATAGAAGCAGAAAAAGAATTATAGATCATATTATATGTTGATATATATCAATATATGTATATATATATATATATGATTAGATGTATATAACTTTAAGATTTGCAATAAAATTTATGTTAGTTCATTTACTTATCACAACAACCCCATTTCATAGGTGCTATTATTTTACCCATTTTAGAAATGAGGAAACTGAGTCTGAGAGAGGTTAAATAACTTGTTCAGGGTCCCATAGCTCATAAGGGCCTGAAGCTAGATTTGAGCTGAGGTGCCTCCTTATTTGAAAAGTGACAGCAGTCCTAACTCAGTGACTATTACCTAAGATATTAGCTTAGAGGTCACCTGGTGTCTTGGAGGTCCAGTGAGGAGGACTTGTCCAAGGGCACTTGGGTAGCAAGTCCAAGCTTGGAACTTAGGACCACTGACTCCAAGTCCATGATCTCTTGCAACATCAGGCAGGACTTGTAGTTCTTTTTCCATTTCTTAGTAATTTCTAGCTCTTGTGATCTGTAGGCCTTCCTTCCAGTTTGCAGAGGCCAGACAGACAAATGCTTATTGAGGGGACAGAGGACAGGGATGGGTTTGTCTCCACCTGGCAAGGCTGGTAGGAGGAAGCATGGTTCAGGATACCAGAAGGCTTTTAACTGAAGTACACTCTCATGTATGGTACCTCCTTGTTTTATTGTTGTTCAATCGTTTTTAGTCAGGTCTGATTCTTCCTGATCCCATTGGGGGTTTTCTTGGCAGAAATACTGCAGCATTTGTCCATTTCCTTCTCAGATTATTTTATAAATCAGGAAACTGAGGCAAAGGGCGACATTACCTGCCCAGGATCACAGTGCAGGAAGACGAGTCTTCCTGACTCCAGACCAAGTCTTATATTCACTGCAGCAGCACCTGGTGGTCCTCTATGGCACTCTCAGTGCCCTCTAAATTTGTCTGCTTTGGGGACAATAGCTTGATGGCTGTAACTTAGTCCAAGCTTTGTAAATAAGCCTTTCTTTGATCCTGTCTCATGTTCATCATGTTTTATTTTTTATTATAACTATTTGTGGAAATGGCTTACTCCCCAAATTAGATTAGAAATCCTTTGAGAGCAGGTATCTTCATTTTTAAACTCTGGGTTCCCTTAGCCCTGCCCAGCAGAGTGTCTTTAATAGAATAGGAACTTTCTATGTGTTTGGCGAAGAAGTTGTACATGTCAGCAAACTTTCCATTTGGGGA
The DNA here is from genome assembly GCF_902635505.1 of Sarcophilus harrisii. Taxonomy (NCBI): domain Eukaryota; kingdom Metazoa; phylum Chordata; class Mammalia; order Dasyuromorphia; family Dasyuridae; genus Sarcophilus; species Sarcophilus harrisii. Next base: position 76,184,889 of record NC_045432.1, on the reverse strand, counting down.
AGGTAGGGAACTTCCAGGCTGGACTCGAATTCACTTTTGTACCAATGGGATGTATTGCTCCCCACCTGTCCTGTTTGGAGGTGCCGTGGCGAGTGACAGGCACTCTGGGGAGAGGTGGCAGATATGAGGAGCTGTCAGTAGCTGCCTAGGCAGAGGGCGATCACTGTGGGAGAGTGGCTGTCCTCCGGGTGAGAGATGAGCAGCCCAGCTTTCTGCCCACTTTTCTCAGGTTAGTTATCCCCATTAAATGAGTTCTCTCCAAGCAGCATGCCCTCAGCAAGGTTGGACATGGCCTTTTGGCTCTTCTAGGCATTTGCTGCTTTATCTCTCAGAGCAGGTACTATGCTCTGCCTGTCTAAGGATGGGGAGAAAACTTATATTTATTGATTTTGTTTCTCAACTCTAGGAGGGGTGAGACTTTGGGGATGATCGCTATGACCTTTCAGGTTGAGTTATAGGTTATTAGCACATGAGAAGCACAAAGGGAATTTTTATAAGGTAGCATGGAACTGGACCCTTCATGTATAGCAGCATAGCAGAAGCCTTAGCATTTGATCTCAGTCTGAATCCCTATGGGTGACAGCCCCAAACCAAAGGAACCTAGAGGAGGGAGCCCAGCACCAAGGGCATCTGAATCCCAAGTTTTGGAAGTCCATTTCCATTTTGGAAGTTTTTCCCTTCCTCACCTTAGGGGCTAGACTTTGGGATCCCCTCCTAATGAAAAGAAGGAAGATTCTCCTGTCCTGGGGAAGAGTTGACCTTCTTCTTCATCCTAGATTGAGAGGGTACAAGAGACCCAGCCATCCATTGTCTGCTCTGAATTCTCTAACCTTGTACCATAAAATCCCACGAAACACAGAGGGTCCCATTTAAATAGTATTTAGAGTGCCAGTCCTAATAGGAGTGCCAGAGGGGCAAGAACCTGACAATATTTGGAAAAACTAGTAACCTTTTGTCTCTGGACTGAAAAGAAATAGATGCATTTCTTTAAAAAAGCAAATAATTTTGGTTTAGACTTTTCATTACCTCAGGCTGGGAAGTGCTGCTACTTGCTCTTTGGTTCAAATTAATTCAGCTTTTACTGCATCAAAGCTTTGGAGATACAAAGCTGTAAGTCACCTTCCACATCATCTTTGTATGTAGTCATCCAAAGCATATTTAGAGTTGCTGCAAGTTTTGGTGAGGAAACCTAGGGGGCTGGAAGGAAAGTGGAAGGGAGACAGAGCCTACTGAGAACCAGTAACTTACTAGTTACTTCTAGTAAGTGAGCCTGGCAGTGAAGTGTGCCAGATTGCAAAGAAATGGATCTGGACATTGAAAGGTTCCATTCCCAACTGTTCTTTGGTGGTTTCAGGATCGGAAGAATGAGATGGAAGCCTTAGTGTCATAGTGTTAGAGCATAGAAGAACATCTAGGCCAAATCTCCCATTTTATAGAGAAGGCAACCCAAGTCTTCTGATGGTTATGAAAAGTTTTTTTAAGAGCCAAGAAGAAAATGCAGTGCAAAGAGGCAGGCACAGGTTGGGATGCATATGTAGCAGTGGGAGGGCGAGCTGGCTAAATCCTCCAAGTACTTAGCCTACTCTACTGTGGATAGAATTCCTCATTCCCTTTTTCAGCCACTATCTCAAAAACCCCATCTCCAATAGTAAATCAACTAATCACAGTCGTACATCACCCAATGATGTTTCTTCTATAGTGTCCCTGGTATAAGCGTTTCTCTCTATACTTTGAAATTGTAAGAAATGAATCAATAATTCTCTTTTTCGGCTCTGAACCTTCCAGCCAAGAAATTGCTGGGGGTAAAATCAAAACATAACAGTGGTTTCATTTATCTACCTATCCATTCATTTATTATTTTTAGCATTTACCTTTTTAAAAAATTTGAGTTCCAAATTTTCTCACTCCTTTCAGCTTCTCCCTCCCCCATTGAGAAGGCAAGCAACATGATGCCCATTATACATGTGAAGTCATGCAAAAATATTTCCATATTAGCCATGTTGCCAAAAAGGAAGAAAAACAAAGAAAGTGCAAAAAGTATGCTTCACTTTGCATTCAGAGTTCATCAGTTCTCTCTCTGGAGGTAGATAGCATTTTGTATCATGAGTGCTTCAGAACTGTCAATCAGAATAGCTAAGTCTTTCACAGTTAATCTTCTTCCATTCTTGCACTGTTACTATACACAATGTTTTTATGGTTCTACTCACTTTACTCCGCTTCAGTTGGTATAACAGATGCAGTTTTTCTGAAACCACTTTGCTCATCGTTTCTTATAATATAATCATAGTCCATTACAGTCATGTACCACAAATTGTTCAGCCTTCCCCCAATTGATGAGCATCCCTTCAATTTCTAATTCTTTGCCACCACTATAAATATTTTTGTATGTATTGATTATTTTCCTTTACCTTTAATCTCTTTGGGTTACGGACCAAGTTGTGATATTGCTGATTCAAAGAGTATAAATACTTTTTTAGCATCAGTATGCTACCACAGGATGGATTTCATTTTTGATTATAGCTATTCATGAAGACAAAAGTGTGGAAGTGGGCCTGAGGCCTGGGTTAGAAATCTTTTTGGGGGCCTAGAGGTGCTAGGGAGCCTCTAGAGTTTACTGAGAAGGGGGATAACACAGACAGAACTTGCTTTGGGGGAAGAACACTTTGGTAGCTAAGTGGGGTTTTGCCAGGTGGGGAGGGATACCAGTTAGGAGGCTATGGGAATAGTCTAAGCAAGAGGTGATAGAGGTCTGAACTGAAAAAAGATATATGTAGATTTTGGAGTTTTCTGTGTGGGGTTGAAAATAGAATCCCTGGGACCTAATTGGATAACTGAGAAAGTATGTAGAAAGAAAAAGACCTGGGAGAATTGGATCCAAGATATGCCCATGCATAGGGAGCATGGATGGTAAGCCGATGCAGAAGGCAGGTTAAACAAGTAGAGGTGAGCCAGGAGAGGCAAGAGTCAGGAAAGACCAGAAAACAGAGGGTCTCCTGGAGAATGAGGTGGTGGTCTATGAGGTCAAGTGATGCAGAGTAATCAAGAGAAGTCTTTCTTATTTGGTTATGGTCCAGACCCACTCTGGCCCTTACCTCCATTCCAATGGAAAGTTGCTTCCTAGGACTACTCTAGCTTTTGAGAAGTTATCTTGGCTTTCTTGACTTCTGGGAGCTAGGATGGCAGAGTAAGCAGTGAATCACTGTAAGCCTCCCTTGTTCACTTCTGAGCAATCATAAAATAGTGCCCCCAAACAGGTTCTGAAGCAGAACAACCGGCAAGGAGACAGGGTAAAAATAATCTTTTGTCTCAGGACACTTGGAGGATCAGGATGAGGGATAAGGCGGACACAGTACAAGAAGAAGCTCCTAACTGAGCCAGCAGCAAGCCCCACTTCAGCAAATCAGCCTGAGATCCTGAGCCCTAGGGTGATGGAAGTGGCAAATGTCAATACCAGGACCTCCTATGCATCTCAGCAAAATTGGGGTAGCCTACAGATTTCAGCTCCAGGATCATCATGTGTTCTGGTACAGTCCCATGCAAACAGGCATCCTACAGAGGCCAAACCACCAAGTGCTTCAGTGTAGCCCAAGGGAAACACCAAAACACCTGGCCTTACTTCAGCACATGCCAGATACCTACACTTGAATACCAGCTCAGCCCCAGGTAAGCTTCCAGATCCCTATAGCAACACCAGCCAGCTCTCACCCCACCCTCTTAGCCAGTACCAAACAGGAGAATCTCCCTCAGGGTAGCATCATTGCAGCACCAGGTAAACAGCCAGGGACTATAGTCAGTATAGCTTCAGGAATTTCAGGAATTGAGAAGCCTGAGACAGTATTTCTTCCAATCTGGAAACTGAGCTCAAATTTAAAATAAAGGGAAGGAAAGAGAGAGGGGGAGAGAGGGGGAGAAAAAGGGGAGAGAGGAGAGAGAGAGAGAGAGAGAGAGAGAGAGAGAGAGAGAGAGAAAAGGAAAGGGAGACAGAGAGAAAGAGAGACAGATACAGGGATAGAGATAGAGACAGAGAGACAGACATAGAGACACAGAGAGAAATGGAGAGAAAGGGGTGGGGAGAGAAGTAAAATAACAACAACAAAATTTGATCATACAAAGTTATGGTTATGGGGAAGGGGAAGATCAAGGCATAAACTCAAGAGGACAACAGTATCAAAACACCTATGGGCAAAACTCCAAAGATAAATAGGAAATGGTCTCAAGCCCAGAAAGAACTCATGGAAGAGTCCAAAAGGAAGCTTAAAATCATATAAGAGAAATAGAAGAAATATTGGCAAAAGAAATGATAATAATATAAGGCAATTATGATAAAAGAGTTAACACTTGGAAAATTGCTTAAAAATAGAATTGACCAAATGGAAAGGAAAGTACAAAAGCTAATTGAGGAAAACAATACTTTGAAAGTTAGAATTGAGCAAATGGAAGATAATAACTGTATAAGAACTCGAGAATCAATCAAATAAATTCACAAGAATGAAAAACAAATAGAAGAAAATGTAAACTACCTCATGGGAAAAACAATTGACCTGGAAAATAGATCCTGGAAAGACAATGTCAGAATCATTGGATTACCTAAAAGCCATAATCAAAAAGGAGAACCTGGACAGCATCTTCCAAGAAATTATCAAGGAAAATTATCCTGGTGTTCTGGAACTAGAGAGAAAAATAGTCATTGAAAAAATCCACCAATGACCTCAAGAAAGAGACCCCAAAATAAAAACTCCAAGGAACATTATAAGGTCAAGGAAAATTATCAGGTTGAGGAAAAAAATACTACCAATGGGCAGAAAAAAATGATTCAAATACTAGGCAGTCACAATCAGGATTATGTAGGACCTGGCAGCTGCAACATTAAAGGACTCAAAGGCATGGAACATGACATTCTAGAAGGCAAAGGAGCTAGGACCACAACCAACAATCACTTACCTGGGGAAAAGATGGGAGGGTGGGCAATGAACATCACTTGAACCTTGAATAATCGTAACTGTGAATGGAAAAAACTGTCATTCAAAATGAAAACAGAGTGGATCAAAAATCAGAATCCTACAATATGATATTTACAAGAATCATACATGAAGCAGAGTAAAGGTAAGGAAATGGAGGAGAATCTATTATGCTTCAGCTGAAGTGAAAAAAAGCACAGCTAGCAATCCTGATCGCAAACAAAGCAAAAGCAAAAATAAACCTAATTAACTGAGATAAGGAAGGAAACTGCATCATGCTAAAAGATACCATGGACAATGAAGCAATATCATATATGTACGAAGTGGTGTAGCATGCAAATTCTTAAATGAGAAGTTAAGTTGAATTACAGGAAGAAATAGGTAGCAAAACTATATTAGTGGGGGACCTTAACTGTCCCTTCTCAGAACTCAATAAATCCAACCAAAAATAACAAGAATGAAACTAAGGCGGTAAATAGAATATTAGAAAAATTAGAACTGACAGACCTTTGAAAAAAGCTGAATGGGGACCAAAAAGAATATATTTTTTTCTCAGCAGCATATGGGACCTACACATGTAATAGGCATAAACCCCTCAAAATCAAATATAAAAAGGCAAAAATGTTAAATGCATTCTGTTCAAATCATAATGTAGTACAAATTATATTCAACAAAGGGCAGTAGACATCGATTAAAAATTAATTGGAAACTAAATAATCTAATCCTAAATAATAAGTGGGTCAAAGAACAATTCATCGAAACAGTCAATAATTTCATTAAATACATTGATAATGATGAGACAACATACCAAATTTTATGAATTGCAATACCAAAATTTATGAATTGCAGCCAAAGAAATATTAAGGGGAAAATCTATTTCTCTAAATTCTTATATCAACAAAATATTTTGGCTTTCTATTTCTCAGTTCCAAACCTCCTCCAGATTTCTCAGAGATCTGCAGATATGTCATTATATACCTGCATCTTCCTGTTTCAACTTCCCTTTATCTGTTGTATTCCCCCATTCAAATATAATCTCCCTGAGGACAGAGGCTAGCTAGCATTTAACATTTAACACAGTGCCTGACGCCTAAGGGTTTCCACAGGTTCTCTATCTCAACCTAAGAAGAAAGAAAACCAAAAGAATAACTTTTGCAATTATGAGATTGTTAGTAACCTTCCAGAGAATTTCATCTGTCTAATGCAAAATCAAAAGTCAGATTGCAAGAGGTTAAGAAGTGAGTGGAAGCTGGAAGAGTAGAGACAAGGAGTACAGACAGCTTTTGCAAATTACTCACCTTTCTCCCTCCTCCTATTACCCCAATAACCACTGTCCCTGTTATTTGTCAAAATGGTCAAGGAACATTTCCCAGAGCAGACAAGACTTGAGCTTGGCCTTGAAGGAAAACTCAAATTTAGAAAAAAGACCAAGAGGAATGAGAGAGTGTCATAGGTGGGGTGCAGCCGAGACATTGAGGTGGAAAAGTGTAAAGGAATTGAGGCAGGAGGTGGGAGATGGAAGGATGGAAGGGAAAAGACCCAAGGTATCTGGAGAGCTGAGAGAAGAGAATGCTACAGGAACTTGAGCACAGGTCATTGCACTTTAGAACTCAACTAGCTCAACTTTCAAAAAGGGAGACTGAGTCCCAGAGAAGGGAAGGGACATGTTTAAGTTTACCATGTGGCAAGGAGAAAGAACTGGGATTCATATCTAAGAATTCTGAATCTAAACCAGAATTTCTTTCATTGTGGTCCACTGCCTGGTGTAAAGTTGTAGAGGGACTTGGATACCTGTCTGAGGAGTCAGAAGAGTAGGCAACAGTGGAGGGTCTTTGAACAGGGATATCATCATCAATAGCAATAATAGTAGTAATGTTCTCTGTGTGTAATGCACTCGGTATACATGAGCTCATTTGAGTTTTATCACAGCCCTGGGAGGTTAGGCCTACAAGGCCATGATGAAAGGGGGATGGAGGAGAGCTGTTCTCCTGAACCTACCAGCCCTGCCAGGGGATCATTTCCTTCTGGGGAACAAGTTGGTTCCCAGTGTTTTTCAACAGTATTCTTCTCACTCTGCTGCAAATTGAAGGCACACAGATTTTGTTTAGAAGTGGCTTGTTGCTTCCCCATTAACATGATTACCCATGGTGATGTTAAACATTCCATTTTCTCAGTGTGAAATTTCATAGGATGAATGACATTGATTCCTGTTTCCTCTCTCTCTGCACTTGGGGTGGGGACATGGGATCTTAATCTTGAGGAACTGATGCTTATCATTATCATTAGCTAACATTTATTAACTGTCAATAGTGTGCTAAAAGTGAGGAGTACACAGATTGTGGAAATAACTGTCCTTGACAAGACCATATCATAGAGTTACTTCAAGGTAAAACTCCAAACTCTCTCTTTCAAACTTATTGGTTGTTTTTTTTTCCTTTTGGTTTCTCTCGTTGTTGTGGTTATTGTTTAGTCATTTCAGTCATGTCCAGCTCTTTGAGACCCCATTTGGGGTTTTCTTGCCAAAAACACAGCAATGGTTGCCAGTTTCTTCTCCAGCCCATTTTACAGATGAGAAACTGAGGCAAGGCCCTGGGTCTTGATTAGGTCTGCCACTCATTTGGCTTTTCTAACTCTTCTGTCAGACTGCTTGGCCCCATTGGAGAGAGTCTTACAGATGTGCATGCTAGTGCCCTTCCAAGTTCATGCCATCTCACTCCTACCAAGCCCCAAGTCCTTGGTAGTCCTGATAGTTAAACTTCTATTCTGACATTGTTACACTGTCCTGCAGGCCTCAAGTCCATTTAAATGAAATCCAAAATTACAATCACCATCTGTCCGCCATTTTCTGCTACTACTGTCATTACCCTTTTCAGGCTGCCATGACGTGTCTCCCACTCTGTTGAAATGGCCTCCTAGCTATTCTTCTTGTCCACATTCTTGATCCTCCTGCCAATCCATCCTATACATGCTGACAATCGCCTTTTCCTAAACTACAGATCTAATTATATCTCTCCCCTGCTCAGAAAATGTTAGTAGCTCCCCATTGTCTCCTGTAGAAAGTCTCAACCACTTAGTTTGCTGGAGCATCAAGGGTATCATCAGTAGCTTCTACCCCTCCCACTTCTTCTCCCTGATAGATTTCCTTCTGTGCTTCCCGTACTTCAACCATTCCTCAGACATGCACTCTGTTTTCACTGCCCCTACAACTCTGTCCGTGTGATTTCCATTGCCCAGAATTCAGCCCCTCTATACCCTATCCCTTTGCCTACATTATCTCTAGTTGTTGAAATCCTATTCATCCTTCAAGGCCGAGTCCAGATGGACTACACCATGAAGATTAGCCCTCCAGGTAGCAAGGATCTCTCCTTCTTCGGAGCTCCTCCGGCTTACTGAACCTCCAGCACGGAAGTCATTACAGCTGCCTGGTGTTACCATTAATTTATATATGTGGCTTATCTCCCTTCTGGATATTAGGCTCCTAGACAACAGATGCTAGCTAGGAAGAAATGTATCGTTTGGGGTTTTCAGAGTTACTTAACCTTCCTTGCCTCCTTGGTCACCTGGAAATTGGGTTAATGAGGTAGGCAGGAATGATTTATTTATTGATAAATTTGTGTACTACTTTATGGGTTTCCGTGTTGATTGTTGGAGGAGTTGGGTGTGTATAGGAGTGAATTTGACTTCCAAATGACTATCCAAGTGCTCTGTTCTTTTTATGAGGATGGGCCTCTTAAATCATCTTTATTTGGGTAAAATTGGTTTCCTTATGGAATATATAAACAGAAGCCCATTTATTTTGCAGTAACAAGCATTTGGCCAAGCTTTTCAATGTGGCTGCCTACAGTTTTTCCACCAGTGCTTTAAATCATCATTTATGCCCCACTGAATTTTACAACCATTTTATTAAGCATTGCTCAAGATAATGGCAAGGAGTACATTATGAACGATAACCTGATTTTATAAAAAAAAAAAAAGTAAAGTGAGGCACAGAGATGGGACATGATTTGGACAAGATCACAAATAAATAGAAAATATAGAAAGTAGCAATCTTTGAGAATCAACCCGAATAACTGTTGTGGGATCACAAGAACTTAGGAGCCTTTGCTTGGGGCTACCCCATGGTGCTCAGCATCACTGGCCACTCTGGTCCCTGAGCCTGGGTCTAAGGAGTTGTCTTGTTGGGTCAAAGCATGCTGGGTACGGTCAGGCACAAAGGTGAAAGGAACTAAGTTTATTTTTTTCATTCCTTCCCTTGGCAAACTTTAAGGTTCAGGTCAAATCCCACCTCTTTCCTGAAGCCTTTCCTTGCTCAGACACATTTGGTTTTTTGATTAGTTGTACAGATACACATGTTAGACCACTTCTGTGTGTTGAACACTGTGCTAGGTACTGGGAGAGATAGAAAGTTTAGCCAGGATATAATCCCTTCTTCATGGAACTAATGAGGGGATAATCTAATGTGACCGTAAGGCAGTCTGCTATTGCCCACCTCATGGAATTACATAATCCATGTATGTCAGAGGTAGAGAGTAAAGTGCTATTTGATAGCTTATGGGAAAGGGCAATACCAGCAGTGAGGAAGATTTCTAAAGGAGCTCACATTTGAGTTGGCATGAAGACATCAGGAGGAGTTAAACAAATATGGAGGAGGGTGGAGACGGCATTCCAGGAATAAGAAATTCTGCATTTTCATCTTCATTGTAGTATGAATTTCTTCCTCCTTCTCTCTTTATTTAGGACCCCTTCATAGAGAATTCAATCTTGGATCCCCAGAGCCTTTCATTGTGAAATCATGGGTATCAAAAAGAACAGATGATTTAGAAGCAAGACAACTGAGTTTGAATCTTGGCTCCAACACTTGATAGCCAGTTGATCTCAGGTAGGACATTTCCTTCTCTTAGCCTCAGTTTCCTTATCAGTGAAATGGACATGATATACTACATACTCCTACAGGATGGTTATAAGGAAGGTGCTTTGTAAACCTTATGGAGTTTTAAAAATGTGACTTGATAATGCTATTAATAGTGATAGTATTCTCCTACCTTCTCAGTTTACAACCCAAAGTTGACCATCCTGTGGTTTTTGTCCTTTGCTCTCTCCTACCTTCTGTTGATGGCAGATCTACTAACTCTTCCTAATAATGAGTTCATGGCTCACACTTTTGCTTGCCAGAGTTTCTACCTCTTGAAGGTCTTCTATTCTAAGGCAGAACCCATTCATGCCTGTTTGCTTTTGATCCACTTCCATCCCCCGTACCCCTAGAGAGAGCAGAACCACCCTCTTTAGATGTTCTGGATCTCTTGCTGTTGCATGGGTAACCAGCAGACCTTCTGAGCTGGCCTCCAATGATTTTTTGCATTGAGGAGGCTTTAGTCCAGTGAGAGGTCTGCCTCTTATAATCAAAATGAGCTTTTGCAATAGACAGCATCTTGAGACCCTTCAAAGTACTACATAGTTTCTCCCATGAGATCCAGTCCCTTCTCTCATCGTTTTTTAAATTTTACTTCATCTAGAACCAGGCAATTGTGTCCACTCTAGTGCTTATTTGAGGTACACATACTGATGGACCCCATTAATGGGTTGCCCATCCTCTCTGGGCAATATGGACCCTTGAGGCAGACCCCTCAGAGCAGACCACTGAGGCTGCTCATTTGCTTCTCGTGGCATGCCGACCCAGTATGATCTCAGAACTTAATGCAGGGATATCACAGAACAAGTAGGAACAAGTAACTATGGGTGCCTGGTACTCTTCTAACTTAGCATAGAGAGATTCTGGATGCGAATTGGTTTTGCTTTTTTCAGACCTACTTATTGGTAATGAGCATCACTGTCCATCAGTCACCCTGGCTCAGTCTGAAAGAGCCAGAAAGCAGTTACTGTGAGAATGTGGCACTTTGGGTTTTTTCCTATAGAGATATTCTCATTCTGCCTTGCCCGACTCTAATGATGTTTGCATTCTCAGTCTGAATATTAAATTATGCAGAAAGATAATGGATGATGATTTGGAAATCCCAGGAAAATTTGTCAGTTAACACAGAATGCACAATTATTTCCATTTGGGAGGATGTTTTTGACCGATTAGGCATCTGCAACATGATGTCATTTTGACTAACTTGAAAAGGCACAGAGTCGGTTTAATTAGACATCATCTTCAAACTCAGAAAGTCTTCCCAGCCCTTCCCATCCCTACAGCCCATCTCTATGAAGCGGGTGTCAGGACAACAGTGTGTTTGATGCCTTAGTTGAGGGGGAGGGGCCGGTCTTATAATTCTTATCTGATTGAGTCAAGGTCCAACTTAACCTCATAGCCTTTCCTCCCTGGCCTCACCCAGCTTTCTATCAAGGAGGTAATGGAAGCTGGTCCATGTTTCATGAAACCTACATTCTCTTAGCTGAAGTTATGGAGAGAGTACTGAGTTTGACAACAGGAAGCCTTGGATTCAAATCTTGGCCCCATCCATTACTCATCAGCTGAATGATCTTAAACGTGGTGTGGTGGATAGAATAGGGGACTTAGAGCCACAAAGACCTGGGTTTAAATGCTACCATGGACATTTAACTAGCTGTATAATCCTGGGCAAGTCACTTCAGTTCTCTCTGTCTCACGTTCCTCATCTTGAAAATGAGGGGAATGTACCAGGTGGTCTTTAAGGTTCTTTCTGGTTCTAAAACCTAGGAACCAGTGGGGGTAAAATAGGTATGGTATTCTTAGGATCCTAAGTTTGGAGGTGAAATGTACTAACCTGTCCATTTAACAGAAGGTCAGAGCATAAAAATTCACCCTCCTGGCCATCCTCATTCCTCTACTTGGTGCTTATTCCTACTCTCTTCCTCCTTTCTTCTTCCTTCTCTTTCTACCTCCCTCACATTTTTCCTCCTCTCCTCCCTCCAATTGTTTTTTTTCCACAGGCTCTTTCCATCCTAGAGAGGACAGGGACTTTCTCCTGTTCATCTTTGTCTTCCCTCTACCTCCCTCTGCACATTAAGCCGATGTTCAATGTGATGCTCAGTGATGGTCACCGATGAAAACGAAACCAAGGCATACTGGGAAAAAAAGTTTCCTCTTCTTTTCACTCTCCATTAAAGCCACCTAATAGCTGATGATGATGGTTGGAGGAAATACAGGTACTTAAAGCTTTATCATAGCTCAGTCCAGTTGAACTTGCCTTTCCTGCTCACAAGCACGCTGGAGCTACATGATTCTCATTGGCCCCCTATAAGGAATTCTTTCTCCTTTCCCAATCCCTCACTACATGGAGGTCAACTGTTGAGTTCTGATAAACAGCTTTCTCCTGGGGTCACTGCTCATTAAATACAACTAAGGACCCAATCGTAACCTCTCATTCAGGGCCAACTAAAAGGACTTGGGAATTCACAAACCAGGCCCATGCACCCAATTGGACGTAGTCTATATGTCTGGTGACAGATGTGCAAGATACCCAGGCCATCCAGAATTCCCCTTTTCAGATAATTCTCAGATCTGAGGTCAAGGACAAAGAAGTCCAAGACCATGGATGCCTCTGTGAATCACTATGCTAGCACTGACAGTCACCATACCTGGCCCAGTCAGATCCCAAGTTTGCAGGACCCACAACTTGGAACTTGTGGAGATAGTGACTTGACAAAAGCATTCCTCCTGCCTCAAATTTATAAAAGATAAACTTGTAACCTGAACTCCCTAAATGGCAGTAGATTCTCAAAACTAAAAGTTGCCTTTAGAAGGCCCAATTCTAGAAACAATTGGCAAGAAAAAAGTCAGTAGAGAAGCTGGGAAATGCAAAGGTTTAGAAGCTGTGAAGAAAGGAGGGGCATGAATGGACAGAAATTGATCCTGAGGAGAATCTGAAAAGCAGTGGTCAGAACTAAGAGGTAGAAGGAAAACCAAAAAAAGCAGTTTTTTTTTTCTTTTTTTCAGGGAATATAATTGGGGTAAAATGACTTGCCCAGGAACATACAGCTGATAGTATCTGAGGCTGAATTTGAACTCTCGTCCTCCTGACTTCAGTGCTGGTGCTTTAGCCACTGCAGCATCACCTAGCTGCCCAAGAAAGCAGTTTTACAAGAGCCCCAAGAGGATAGACTATCCAAAACAAGGTGAGCCTTAGTGTCCAAAGCTCCAGTGAGGTCATGAAAGATGACGCAACTAAAGGATTTGTCTTCTGAGGGAATTGTCGGTAATCTTGGAGGGAACATGCAGTGGAATGGTGGATTTCAAAGTCAAATATAAGAGACTAAGATGATGGGAGAAGTCCCTATGTTGTAGTTAGCTATAAACAGTAGGCACACTGGCATAGTGAGAATTCTGAACGTAGGAGACCACGAGACCTGAATTTGGATTAGCAGTTAACCTCTGTAAAATGGGCATAATAATAGCGCCTCCTTCTCAGGCTGGTTGTGAGGCTTAAATAAAGTAATAGATGGAAAGTGCTTTGCAAACCTCATAATTTCATATCAACATGAACCATTATTATTAAGGAATGGAACCATACCTTATGGGGATGACAGGATCAAGTGAAGGTATTTTTTCTTCTTACTTTGTTAGGGATAGGGGAGATGGGCAAATTTGTAGGCAACAGGAAAGGAGCCAATAGCTAAACTCAGGAAAGACTTCCTGCATGAGGTAGCTAGCATGTGAACTAAGCCTTGGAGGAAATCAGAAAGGAAGAAAAGGACAAAGGCATAAGGTGTAAACTTGTGTGCTTGGGGACTGATCCCCGTATTCCCATATCCTTACACTTTCCCAGGAGTCCTTCTGGTTGTGGGGGGGGGGGGGTCCTGGCTGGTTTTGGTCCCTTCTAGGTTCTTCTGGGCCTTTTCTGTTATGGCTGCTTTTCCTGGAGTCCCAATGCTAGTCTTCTTTAGCTAGGCCTTTGGCCTCTGGTTAGCAACATGGACCTCTCCTTAGGACTCTTCTTGATCACCTGGCCCCTGGCCAAATTTCTTTTACCAGCTGGCCACCGTAGAGCCTGATGCCTCTGGACAACAGACTTTCCAATGTCAGGGAACTACCAGGAGAAAGTTTCAGGGAAATCCTTGGCACTTCAATGAGACTGGAGGTTGGAAGCTTTGGATTGTAGGATATCTTTGCTGTAAAAGCACAAAGAATTCTTTCTCCCCTTATCTCCTTGAAAAAAAAAAGAGTGACTTGTAAGTCTAGTAGAATGGCAACTCCCTGAAGGCAGAGTCTGTCTTATTCTTGTCTTCCTATCTCTAGCACCTAGTCCAGTGCCTGGCACATCATGGCAGGGGCTTATCACATTTTGCTGATTAAATGATTGAGTGACTGATGACTATGCCATAAAGAACTTTGAAGCAAAGTCTCAAAGTAGAATTTATACTTAATGCATATATTTGAAACTTCATTTGGAAGCTGAATGCTCTTTAGGCTGATGTCAGGGATGCATGAAATTAAATTTGGGAAAAGATCAGCCTTAAGAAATGTCATTTCTGTGCAGCAGGTAGTTAAAAGCAGGGTAGGTATTAGAGCTGACAATTTCCCCACAGAAATGAGTAAGCCGCAGTGAACATATTTTCTTGATTCTTACTCTGAAGTATATTTGAATAACATCTGAAACTTAGGGGAAATTCAGGAAACAAAAAGTCTGCAACTAGTAATGGGTCAGCCAGTCAAGAAGCATCTATTAATTGCCCACTATGAGCCAAACAGTGTGCCAAATAATGGCAAAGGATAGTCTCTGCTCTGAAGGAACTCTCTGTCCAGTAGGGGAGACAATATGCAAATGACTCCATGCAAACAAGCTACAGACAAGATAAATAGGAGATAACAGAGGAAAGGGATTAAGATTAAGGAGGACTTGGAAAAGTTGCTTACAGAAAATATGACTTAAGCTAAGATTTGAAGGAAACCAGCAAAGTCAAAGGCAGAAATGAAAAAGGAGAGAGTCCTAGGAAGGAGGCACAGCAAGTAAAAATGCCCTCAGACCCTAAGTTGTAAGCCTGAGAGACTGGAAGTATAGTAGATTAATGTGTGTGTGTGTGTGTGTGTGTGTGTGTGTGTGTGTGTGTAAAATAGTTCAAAGCCCCCAAAGCTATAAAACTGTGAATACCCTTTGAGCCAATATTATTGCTACTGTACCACAAAGAGATCCAAGAAAAAGGAAAAGAGCTAGGAGCTCTTTTTGTGGTGGCCAAGAATTGGGAAAATGAGGGGATGCTCATCAGTTGGGGAATAGTATATGATTGTGATGGAATACTATTGTGTTATAAGAAATGACAGAGTGAGTGGTTTCAGAAAAACTTGGGAAGACTTAACATAAACTGATGCAAAGTGAAATGAATGAAACCGAGAGAAAACATTGCTCACAGTATCATCAGTATTGTAATAATGATCAATCATGAAATGCTTAGCTACTCTGATCAATGCAATGTATCTGCAACAACTCCAGAAAACTCAAGATTAAAAAAAAAAAGCTCTCCACCCCCAAAGAAAGAATGGAAGAACTTTGAGTATAGATTAGAGGAATTTTTTTTTTACTTTGTTTAATCTTGCTGCCTTTTTAATAGCACAGGGAATATGGGTAAGGGGGGCTGGAGCAATGGAGAGAATTGGGAAATAAAAATTAGAGAAAAATATGGTCAGTTAAAAAAAAGTTCAGTGAAGTAACAATTCCCTCCAGTGATGCAATTCACATTCATTTTGTTCCTGTGAGCGAGCAGACAACAACAAAAAGGGCCAAAATAGTATACTGTCATCCATATTTGTTGCCTGTAGTCCTCTCTCTGGATGCAGATGTCTCTTTCTATCCCAAGTCTATTGGAATTGGCCTGAATCACCTCATTGTTGAAAAAAATCATGTCCATCCCAGTTGATCATCACATCATCTTGTTGCTCTGTACAATGATCTCCAAGTCCTGCTCACTTCCCTCAGCATCAGTTCCTGTAAGTCCCTCCAGGCCTCTCTGAAATCAGCCTGCTGATCCTTTCTTGTAGAAGAGCAGTATTCCATTAGATTCATAGCCCATCACTTATCAGCCATTCTCCAGCTGATGGGCAGCCACGCAGGTTCCAGCTACTTGCCATTACAAAAAGGGCTGCCACAAACAGTTTTGCACATGGGAGTCTTTTCTCCTCTTTTGTGATCTCTTTGAGATACAGTCTTAGTAGTGAGACTGCTGAATCAAAAGGTATGCACAGTTTGAGAGCTCTTGGGGCATAGCTCCAGATTGCTGTCCAGAATGCACAACAGTCCTTGAAGGTCATTTTCTAAATTATTTGAAAATGTGATCCCCATGGGAAAGGGGATGCCCACGTTAATGCAAGTCAAACTAGTTTAACTCAAACAGAAGATGAGGAACATTTGGGGGTAGCTCTTATGAGCAACTGGAAAATTCATTTGGTACAAAATTTAGATTAGAGTGTGTGTTTATTATCATCTGATTGCAAAGTATTAGAGAACAAAATTCTTTTGCCTTTTAAGAGTTTCATTCACCTGCAAGTTTGTTGCTAATTGTGATGCACCGAGGAAAGCAGTCCAGGAGAGCGATTGCTCTGTCACTTTCCAAATGAATTTCATTATGTAGAGGGAAGTTCAGCCCCAAGCACAAACACCAGGGAGCGTATTGGAAAGTGATAAGACTTTGAATTCGAATGTTCTGAACTTGGAAGGGTCCTCTGAGGCTATCTCATCCTTCATTTTGCAGCTCAGGATGCTTAAGCTGGATCCCCTGAAAGCTTCTTCCCATCAGGCTCTACTGCTGCCTCAGTACAGATAGGGAAAGGCAAACTGCTGGGAGGGAAAAAGTGCCTTTCGAAAGTTTTCCTCCATCCCAGGGGCAATGGGGGCTGTCAGGCGCTGTCAATGGCTTGAGTACAAGCAGGCTGCGAGGCAAGAAGGTGACAAGCAGATGCTGTGTGCAAATGAGTTCCAAGGGAGCAAAGGGAGTATGCTAGGGACTTTGTGGCGCTTATGTGTCTCTTACTGTGAGACTGCGTTGGCGTGGCTGCCACCATCTTGTGCATAGCAATAAGCCAATGTCCTCCTGGAAGGCTCCAGAGTGAGACATCAGGTTCCTTCCACCAGTCTAATCCCCTCCAATCCAACAAGTATCTTCTCGATTCTAACAGCCTACCAGGCGCTGGACTAGCCAGAAGGAAGAGAATATAAAGTCAAAAGCAATATTTAGTTCCTCCCCTCAAGGAGCATGTGTTCTTCTGGGGGAATATAACTCTACTTTGATAAGCAAATGCAAGATAACCTGAGATTGAAAGAAACGTAGATAACTGAGGTGCTGGGGGGGGGGGGTCCAATATAATGACGATGTACTGGGCTCTGCTGTTCTGAGCACTGAACAAAGGCAGAAATGGAACGGTCTCTGTCCTCAAGGGGCCTGCATTCTACTGGAAGATATGGTAGGTAGACAGAAAAGTAACTAGGGGATGTATGTTGATTAATGCATGCAATTTCATGAGCAAGGAAGCACTAATTAGTGAGCAGATCAAGGTCCCTGTAAAAGAAGGTACCTGAGAGATCTTCAGAAACAAAAAGGAGATCCTAGGAAGTAAAAGTGAGACTGGAGTACTTGGCAGGCATTAAGGACACCTTGTAGATGGAGGCAGGAAATAGAATGGTTCAGACAGGGAAGAGCTGGAAGGCCAGTTTGGAACAGAAAATATACAAAGGAGCATAACATGAGCTAAGCCAGGAAAGACAGGTGGGAACCAGTTTATGGTGTGTTTTAAATACAAGCTGAGGATTTTCCATTATATTCTAGAGGCGACTGGGAGTCATTGAAGGAGTTTAAATGTAGGGATTAATGTGTGTGTGTTTGTATAGTATGGATTGTGTGTATGTGTTATGTGGGGGCTGTATGTATGTGTGAGAGAGAGAGAGAGAGACAAAGACAAACAAATAGGTTTGGAGGATATTGATTTGGTGGTTGTATTGAAGCTGGAATTATGAAGAGGGGATAGAGCAGAGAGAAAGAAACAGATTTGGAGGCTATTGCAATATTCCAGACAAAAGGTGATAGGGCTATGGGGATCTGAATTTGAATAGAACTTATAGAAATAAGAGAAGAGGCTGGATATAAAAATCTGAGTGGGGGAGTAAGAGAAATAGAATTGTCATGGAGGGTTCTAAGGCTATGAACTTGTGAGACTAGACTCAGGGCATGCACACAGGTGTGTGCATGTGTATGTGTTATGTGGGGGAGTATTGTGTGGGTGTGGGTGTGTTGTGTAGACAGATATACAGAGTTGACCTGAAACAATACATTTGATTGGTGCTCACCCCCCCCATCAATCTCATTTTTCATTTCTCATCCAACTCTCTTCCATTTCAAACCATTTCAATATTCCCTCGTTAGCTGCCTCTTGACCAGGTTTGTTTCCTGTTTGACTATCATTCACTTTGACGGAGAAAACCCCAAAGCAACATCAGAGTTGAGTACTTCCTCTTTCTCTTCCATCTGTTACCATTACCTCAAACAGTGAGACTATCATTTTTCTATCTGTCCGTTCATCTGAAGACAGCATATAATTCCCTTTGTCTTGTTCCTAGCATCTTTGGCAAGGTTCAAATCATGCTGGGCGCTAAGAATAATATGTAATAGCTAACATTTATTTAGTATTTACTAGGTGCCAGGCACTGTGCTGAGCGCTTTACAATTATTCTCAAATGATCCTCACAATGATCCTGGGAGGTAGATGATGTTATTATCCCCATTTCACATATGGAGAAATGAGGCAAACAGAGGTGAAGTGACCTGCTCAGAGCCACACAGCTGGTAAGTGTCTGAGGACTGATTAGAACTCCCATCTCCTTGAGTCCAAGCCCAATATTCTGTGCACTCTGGCGCCCTTTGGCTGCCTACAGGCTTTAACCTCCCTAACCTTATTCATTCTTAGATGGAGGAATGTGCTATGATTTGGTCTTTGGCTTTACCCATGTGTCCTTGCTCCCAAGTTTTGTGCATTTTCTTTTTAGACTTGGACTCATTGCAGAGTAGCCAGTGTGGCCATATCACTTTTTCAGAAGCCTCCCCCTTCCCTTCCTCTGTGGTATCAGTCACAACTATACAGTCAGAATTTCATTTTTGAAAAACCTTCTGACATTATCCTTCTTGAACTGTATCCCTTTGCAGCAGCTCAAGCCTCCCTTCCTGGACTCTTGGGAACACACTTCCATAAAGTGGGAACACACCCATTGGCTCAATTCAGAATTTTCCTCTGCGCCTCTTAGGAATTCCAAGTTACCATGATCATTCATCTATCACATTCTTCCCAGGTTTCCATCTTCATTCGAATTGCACTAAGCAGTTCTTTTGTTGGGGGAAAATTGTAGTCCAAGAGTAGCAGTTCCTCTTCCTGCCTCCTCATCTTTCTGAGAGAGAAATTGTCAGTATAAGAAGTCATGTATTTATCAGGTGACGTTAAGTAGAATGAACTTCTGCAGAAGTTTGGGCAGCTGACAACCCCCATCGGTCTTGCTTTGCTTCTGTGCCACTTTTTAAAGCATCATCCATTTCCTCTAGTTGGCTGAACTGTTAGCACTCACTTCCCACAAAGATGTAGCCCTTCTCTACATTTCTCTTTTTAGCCTCAAATGTTCTTTGCTTCTCTGCTCAGGGTCATGAGTTTATATGCTGACATCTGCCCTTTGAACTTGGCCTAAATAAGGTCTAACCAACCTTTCATTGCAGTCTTGTCACAAAACTCTTAAATTCAATATGTCTATTATATTTCCCTGAAACTTGCAAACTTCTCTATTTATATTGAGGGGACTCACCATTATTCCATTCACCCAGATTATCATTCTTAGTGTAAATTCTCAACTCCTACTTTTTATTTACTCAGTTTCAATAAATAGCCAAATTTTGGCATTTTTTTTTTCCTTCCTCACATCTCTTTCATCTGGCTCATTCCATGTTGGTGGTATGGTGGGAGACCCCTTAAGTACTTATCTCTTGTCTGGATTGTTGAGGTACCTTCTAAATTAGTTACCCCTGCCTCAAATCTTCCCCTCTCTGATCTATTCTCTACTCAGCTAGGAAAATGAGTTTTCTGAAGAATGAATCACACCATGTCACTCCTCTGTTTAATAAACTTCAGTGGATCCCCATTACCTCTAGTATCAAATACACATTCCACTGTTTGACACTGAAAGCCCTTTTCAGAATACAGGAAATGGGAAAATCATTACAATAAGTTTCTCTGATAAAGGCCATGTTACTGAAATATATAGAGAACTGAGACAAATTTGTAATAAGAAGTCATTTCCCAATTGATAAAAGGTCAAAGAATAGGAATAGGCAGTTTTCAGATGAGATTGAAGCTATCTATAGTCATATAAAAGTGCTCTAAATCACTATTGATTAGAGAAATGTAAATCAAAACAATCTGAGGTACCACCTCATACCTCTCAGATTAGCTAATACAATAGAAAAGGAAAATGACAAGTGCTGGGGGATTGTAGGAAAACTGGGATCCTAATACATTGTGGGTGGAATTGTCAACTAATCCAACAATTCTGGAGAAGAATTTGGAACTATGCCCAAAGGGCTATAAAATTGTGCATACTCTTTGACTCAACAATATCACGACTAAATCTATATCCCAAAGAGGGCAAAGAAAAGAGGAAAGAACTCATATGTACAAAAATATTTCTAGCAGCTCCTTTTTGTAGTGGCAAGGAATTTTCCCCCTTTTTTATCTTTTATTGATGCCTTTTGTCTTTAAATCATGGGCATCTTTTTTATTGTAGCTTTTTATTGACAAAACATATACATGGGTAATTTTTTTTTAACAATAACCCTTGCAAAACCTTCCATTCCAAAATTTCCCCTTCTTCTCCCCACGCCCTCCCCTAGATGGCAGGCAGTCCCATACATGTTAAACATGTTAAAGTATATGTTAAATATAACATATATATGCATATTTATACAGTTATCTTATTGTATAAGAAAAATCGAACTTAGAAAGAAGGTAAAAATAACCTGCGAAGAAAAACAAAAATAGAAGTAAACAATAACAGAAAGAGTGGAAGTACTATGTTGTGGCCCACACTCATTTCCCAGAGTTCTTTCGCTGGGTGCAGCTGGTTCTGTTCCTCACTGATCAATTGGAGCTGATTTGGATCCTCTCATTGTTGAAGAGAGCCACTTCCATCAGAATTGATCCTCATATAATATTATTGTTGAAGCGTACAATGATCTCCTGGTTCTGCTCCTTTGCCTTAGCATCAATCCAGGTAGGTCTCTCCAGGCCTCTCTGTGTTCATCCTGATGGTTATTTCTTACAGAACAATAATATTCCATAACATTCATTTTCCACAATTTACTCAGCCATTTTCCAATTGATGGGCATCCATTCAATTTCCAGTTTCTAGCCACTATGAAAAGGGCTGAGTGACAAAGAATTGAAAATCAAGGGGATGCCTAACAATTGGAGTATGGCTAAACAAGTTGTAATACAGAATTGTGAAAGGATATTATTGGGATATAAAAAATGATGAACAAGATGATTTCAGAAAAATCTGGGAAGAATTATATGAATTGATCTAAAATGAAGTAAGCAAAATCAGGAGAAAATTGTACATGCTAACTGCAATATTATGTGATGATCAACTGTGAAAGACTTAGCTACTTTGATCAAGACAATAAAGACAATTCCAAAGGACCCATGATGCAAAATGCTACCCACCTCCAGAGAAAGAACTGATGAACTGAATACAGATTCAAGCACACTTTTTTACTTGATTTTTCTTTTTAAAAATGGTTTGCCTGTGTTTTCTTTTGTAACATGGCTGATGTAAAAATATGTTTTGTATGACTTCACATAATATAATTGATATCAAATTACTTGCCTTCTCAAGGATGGGGAGGGGTGGGAGGTAAGAAGCCAATTTGGAACTAGGGTTAGGATTCAAATCTCTTATAAATCACTCCTTTTCATATGCTCAGAATTCCAGCCAACCTGGCCTGCTTCTTGTTCCTTGGATGCGATATCTTGTCTCCCACCTCTCTCCTGAATTATTCTCCCTCCTCATCTCAGCCACTTGGAAGAAACCCCTGACCCACTCAGATCCAGTGTGAGCTTCCACACAAAGTTTTTCCTGATCTCCAGCCCATGAGAACTAGATATTCTGTAGGCATTTCAAATTTACCACCAGCAAAACTCCAGATCTTCCCCCCCAAAAAATCTTCTCCTCTTACCAACAGTAACTACTATGAAGAGCATGAACATCCTTTCAGTCACCCAGGCTCCCAACCCTTGACTCTTCTCTTTGCTCATGTCACATGTCCAATCAGTTGGCAAATCTGGTCATTTAATTCTCTAATATAATATTATATATAACATGTTTACATGCATCCCCTACTCTCTACTTTCACAGTCATCACTCTGATTTAAGCCTTAGACTATTTCAATAGTCTCCAAATTAGCCTCCCTGTCTTGAATCTCTCCCCACTCTGATCCGCATTCCACACAGCTTCCAAAGTGAATTAACCAAGTAGAGATCTGACCATGTCACTCCTCTACTCAGTAACTCCAGTGGCTCCCTATTATCCCCAGGATCAAATCTAGGGTCCTTTCTTTGCATCTAAATCTCTTCAGAACTTGGTACTACCCTACCTTTCCAATTTTCTCTACACTTACCTAACTGTGATCCAACTCTACTGTCCTGTTAAATGTTCCTCACATATGACACACTTCTGTCTCCAAGCATTTTCCCTGATTGTTCCTCACTGCTGGAATGTACTCCCTACCAAGCCCAAGCTTTTAGAATTCCTGGGCCAGACATAGGGTATACTTAGTAACTGCTTGTTGCCTGAGGGACATGCTCTCTTGTTCAGGAGGCTGCTGCACCTCGGGTTGCTGCTGTTCCTCAGATCCCCTAGTGCAGTGAAAGGAAAACTGGATTGGGAGTAAGGGACTGTGCTCTGCTCCTGACTGCCTATGTGATCCTGGACAAGTCACTGGTACACTCTGGGCCCCAGTTTCCTCCTCTTTAAAGTGAAGCCATCAGACTAAGTGAGCTCTAAAGTCCCTTCCAACTCAAAATTTACAATATTAAAATAATAGAATTAAATGTGAAAGCAGAACTAGTTCTTTTCCCAAATGTAATACCAGTTTGACATGTGACCTTGGAGAAGTCACTTCCCCTAATGTTTAACATGGGATTAACAACCCTAGTCCTATCTGTCTCATGAGTTTTGAAAAGCAAAAGAAATACGAGTTGTGGACATTTCTAGGAAGGAAAGCAAATATATCATGCTTTACAGATGCAAGGCATTTTTATTAGTGTCTGGTTTCAGACCATCAATTCAAAGATACAGATCTCAAGGCTGTGGCTGAGGTAAAACTCTACTTTTAATAACAAAAGATAACAAATGCTGATTTCATAGCTGGCTTTGTGGAAGTTGGTCTAGAACAAACATCTTTTTTTTTTTTTTAAACCTTGTTCTTACTTTGCAATGACTCTCCTGCCTTCCCAACAATCCTTCAGAGCAATCAAGCAGAAAAGTCCTGCAAAAGAAATCAAGTTATTCGATTTAGGGAGGATAGTATCAAGGCAAAGTATGCAGAGGTTAGACTACATGGTGAATGGCCTTGAGTGCCCTCCATCTGAGCATCTGTGGAGAGAAATGGGAGCCGGTGAGAGGGTGGAAGAGATCACAGTTACTTCGAGGCTTTGGGTGCTGTAATGTGTAAGGGCTTTAACTCTTATCCTGTCAAGCTGGGGAAGGTGGCACCAGGAACAAAGGGTAGGGGAGTTACAAAGAGGTGGGTTTAGGCTCAATCTAAGGCAGACTTTCCTAACAAGTAGAAAGGGCTCAGTAAGGAGTGAGTGGATTCCATGTCCTGGACTTCGGGAAGTTAGCTCAGCATGACAGTTACACTGGAGCGAGGATTCCTTTTTAGAAATGGTTGAGGTTCGACAGACTCTGAGCTATCTTCCAATCTAACGATTCTGGGACCTGTTTGCCTCATCCAGTGCCATGGCTTCATCCTGCCCCTGTGGTCCTGCACCTGTTTGCTAAGAACTGGAGGTAATAAGGCTTCCTTCTGTTCTGGAGTCGGCCCCCATCCCCGGTCACTGGGTCACAGTTTTCGTGGCTTTCAGTGGTAGTTTTCTTTTCCATTGTGATCATGTGGATATTGTTTTGCAGGTTCCGTTGACCTCTCCCCGCATTAGTTCATGCAAGCATTCCCATATTTTTCTGAATTTCTGGTATTGACATAACACATTTTGCTCAGCTCTTCCAAGTCAAAGGTCAGCCAATTTTCTTCTGCTTCTTAACACTGACCATGGAAAGTGCTGTTACAGATTTGTTCATAGGGGAATATATTTTTCATTTCCAGCAGAGTTAGGAAGAGTTTGACTGAGATTAGAATTTAGTTGAAGGTCTTTTGAGACCTCTAGCTCAAACATGGTGAATTGAAGAGACTTGTAGAGGGGGAGGGGTGTGAAGCTGACAGTGTATGCAGGAGAAAATGTGCCCGTCATGCTTCCTCAGCTGTGCAGGGGATTTCCCCCCCCCCCCCCCAAACAGGGGTACTTTGTCTTGTACCGCTTATGGTTACAATTTGGTAACAAAGCTCTGTCAACACTAGTGGAGTAGAGTGGGCAGGGACAGGGTGGGGGGAGCTGTCTCTCAGAAGAGACCAAATTCAGGCAAGCTTTGCCTGTGCTGAGAAATGCTGCAAATAAGAGGGAGGCTCTGTTAGCTGTCCCCCATTACTGCCTGCCTCTACCACTTTAATAACTGTTTGAGTCACTTAATCCCCTTAAGCCTCAGTCTTCTCCTTTGTAAAATGGAAATGTGAACCTTTACCCTACAGATCTCTCTGGCAGTTGTGGGAAAATGCTTTGGAAGCTAGAAATGAGGCAAGAAAGGGAGTTTTCAGTATTGGTACTTAGCATATTATCACCTCATGTGAACCAAAGAGGTGTTTCCACAGGCCATTCTCTGCTCTGAGACTTCCTGAGTTGGAAGACCCAATGGTTTTCTGGGAAAACTATGGGTGGGGGGAGCAGGAAGGGGGAAAATAGGATTTAATACTTTCATTACAGTGATTAATCTGCACCCATAATTTAAGTGGGATGGATAACTTCCAGTGAGGTGGCCCCACATACATTCAGATGACCAGTTTATGGTCAGGGACAGTTAATTCTCTGGAAGCACAGCCCCTCGAGTGAAGTTGTTTAAGTTAAATAACTTGTCCAGAATCCCCTTAGCTAGTTTGTGTCACCAGTGGTACTTGAACCCCAGTCTTCCGGGCTCTAAAGCTGGCCTTCTCCCTACTACTTTCTGTTACCTTTCCCAGCATACTTTATGTGGCCCTTTAAAGTTTGCAAAATATATAGTGAGATCCCAGCTTTGGAAAGGGCCTCAGCAGCCCTCCAGGTGAATGTCAGAGGGATGCTCTAAGGCTTTGGGGCTTTATGGAGCCTTCTGGAGTCAGTAACCTCTGGAATATCTGCCTGGCAGAGGGAGCAAACTTTGAGTCAAAGGATATGACCATTTTGGCCACTTTCTTTGTGTTTGTACCGTTTTCCGGACGTTCCTCTTTTCCATGGCATCTCAGATTTAGAGCTAAAAGAACATCTGGTTGGACAAGGAAGAAAACTTGAGCCTGAAAGAGAGGAAATGATTTGTCCACAGCTAGAAAGAAACTTGAGCAAAAGTTCAACTCAGGTCTACCTGACTTGCCACCCTGCACGGTGCTGCCTGTTGGCTAGCTTCAGCTTTTCCTGACACTGCTCAAAAATAGGGTTTGTGGAAGTGAGCATGCACTCACACACGTGCGCTCTAGAGTGTGTAGTCTAGAGAGCTAGCCTCAGAGTGTGCTTACCTTCCTTGTGGGTGGTGGGGCCACTGTCTGGCAGCAAAGGACTAATTGCATCTCTGCGATGTCACTCGGGCCCAAAGTTCTACAGGTGGAAGGGAGTCTAGAGCCTTCTTGTCCAACATCCCCATTTTACATATAAAGAAACAGGCGTGCTAGCCTTGAGACAGGAATCCTGAGTTCAAATCTGGCCTGTTACTATTTTGGTTGCCCCCCCCCCCAAGAGCTTTGTAGATGGCAGCTATTAAGAGATTTGCCCAGGGTTCCAGAAATAGTAAATTTCTGGGGCAGGACAGGAAGCAGGCTCTTCCCCACACCAAATCCAGTGCCATACCTGCCATGTCACATCACCTCAACCCTCCAGACGGCAGTATTCTCAGGGGATGTGGGCTCACCCAAAAGAGAGGCCACCTCACTGGCAACACCTGCAGGACCACACAAGGCTCTAATGGTTGAGAGAGTTTGGGACCTCCTTCTTCCTTGCTGGCAGATTGGAGGCAGCAAGACCAGAACTCTAATTCTGTCTTAGGTGCTCATTTACTATATATACACCCCTGGGTAAGTCACTTAATTTCTCTGAGCCTCAGTTTCCTCACCTAAAAAGTGGGGCTAACAACAGAACTTGCTTCATGGGGTTCATAGAAAGAAGGAGATAACAAAGTGCTTTACAAACATAAAGTGCTCTACCCATGTGAGCTGTGACTGTTACTGTTTTTATTGAGAGGTAGTGGGGGTGGTGGAGAGAAGCTCAGCATTGGCATCAGGAAGCCCTGGGTTCAAGGCCTGCTTCTGTGACCTTCTGTCCTGGTCATGTGACATTGGGCAGGTCTGTAAGCTGCAGAATTGGGGGTCAGTTTTAGGTCTACTGCAGGGAACCCAGTGAAATCACAGGGCAGCTTCTCCCCTCAAGACAATTCCTGTACATCTTTTTCCTTCTGCTTAAAAAGGGATTGGGGGTTGTTTTGACCACAGAACCCCCCTGGCCAGAGTTGAACAAGGAGTTGATGGGGGGTGATATGGCTCTTAACTGAGTGCTGATGGTCAGGGTCTGGTGCCTCATCTAATGGTAAGTCCTTGACAAACGTGGCTTCAGAAGTGCCACAGTGTACCCGCATTACTGATGCAGCCTGGCCGGTGGAGCCTGGGAGGCATCTGTCAGGCCTGACATGAGCCCCGTGGTATTTTCCACCTTCTTGTTTTTAACAAGTTGGACAGGCACTTTAATGGATTTTTAAAAATGGAGACCTTCAGGGAAACTTGTTAATTTAGTGGTTCAACAGAGCGTGGTTTAGTGGCCAGAGTACCCGGAAGGGAGCCAAGAATCCTGGGTTCTAGGCCTTTGTGAGATATTTAATTGGCTATGTGACCTGATTTGAGTCAATGAAACGGTTCTGTCCTCACTTTCCCCATCTGTATAAAGAGTTAATGATACCTGTGATTCCTGTCTCACAGACTTGTTGTCAGACTGTTACAACATCATAGAAATGACTGAATTTGAGGAAATGTTAAGAGATACAAAGAAAAGAGAATAGTTATCCAAGTCAATCTTTGAAATAAGAACCTGCATACTTAGCTGTAATGTTCGGGCTAGCTTTCTGCAGGGCCTTTGGACCAGTGTTGGTCTCAGCAGAATAATCACCACAAGAAGAGTCAGGAATAAAGTCCAAAGTCTTTATTATCTCTTTCACAGTCTGTCTCCTTAACCTGGGGCCAGGGTACCTTTCTGGGGGACCTTCAGATGGGCCTTGGTCTTAGTGGAGAAGTGAAGGGGACAGGACAGCCCCCATGAGGGTCTTTATCTTTGAGTCTGTCTTCCAGCTTCCAGCCTCCAGCCTCCAGTCCTGTCTTCTCGCTCTATCTCTGAGTCTATCTCCCCTCCCAGATCTCTTAGCTCTTATATACTCTAAGTACATCCATCGTAGGTGTCAATCTTGTAGAACTATACCAAGTACATGTAAACTAGAGAATCATTATCTCAATTCCACTGAGTTAACACCTTGTTATAAGGTTACTTATTTCAAGTACACAAGGCCCTCTACACCTTAGCCAAGTGGGCAACCTAATTTAGATTCTCTTTCCCCTACTGTGGTCTATGAGAAGGGTACCGTGTTCCCACAGCTCTCACATATCCAGCTCCCTCGACTTGATCTTTGCCCTGAGTGCACTCATACATGGGCTTAAATCAACACCCACAGCTATTTTCATTGTTGTGTAAATCTGAAGAAATGTTGGCAATTTACTTTATTTGATTTTTTAGAAATCAAAGACCAGAAACGCCAAATCTTGGAGAACTTCTGCTTTCCTCTCTACATCGTCAGCTTGCCCGATGGCCCATTCCTTCTGGTTCTGTCTGATCTGTTTCAATCCCCTTTCCTCATTCAAGGCTTCTCTGGGAAAGGTAGTCCTGACTTGTGATGAGGGAGGAGACTGGCCTGCCAGTTCAGATGTGTCCTCTTTAGACCAGAGACTCTGATGGCATCAAAGAGCTGAGTAAACTTGTGTGGGGGAGAAGATGGAATATGGTTCATTTGGTTCATAGCCTCAAGCCAGGAAATTGTATTTCTAAAACATGCCTCGTCTCCTCTTCCTTCTCTGGTAGACATAGAGCCCGATTCTTTATTTTCAACCAGGTTCTTAGTAGTTCACAATGTTAGAGCAGAAGCTGTTTATCCAAAGGAAGAAATCCTTGAACAACTAATTCTTAGACCCAAGGACATATGAGCAAGCACAGAGGCCCAGTCTCAGACATAGGCTCTCTCTGGTCAAGTTCTGCCCCCCAACACCAAGCTTTATCTCAACCCACTGTTCTCTCTTAGCTCTGTAGGCCCTAGAGGGCAAGACTGGAAAGTCGACAGGGAGAGAAAGAGGTTAAGGGAGAGGGAGGAGCAAAGAAGATTGCTTCAACCTAAGCTTGAGTTTGAACTTGTTGCCATCTTGCTTGGCCAATCCACCCGTCAGCTTCTTGAGCAAGGCCAGGACGAGGCTGGTTCTGCAGTCATTTCCCCTATGCCAGGTGAGGGCAAGATCTCCTGAGTTCTCTCCTTTCCCCATTTTCAGTCACCTCTTCTCTTCCAGGACCTGGAGTTTTGTTTGCAGTAGACATCAGCCTCCATATGAGGCCCAACATGAAGGGCCGCACAATACTGCTGTTTGCTTTTAGGTCAAAGTAATAGTGCTAAGAAGGGAGGAGGACAAGCGAGACCAGAGGGCCACTACCCTGTGCCATGTTACAGCAGAATATCATGTCCAGCCTCCAGAGGAAAGACAGCAAGATGGGGAGGAGCCTGGACAGCAGCCTGTAGAAGATGGGAATGTTCACATATAACGGGAGAGAACTTGGGAAGGAAGGCGCTTGAGAGCACTGCCTTCATGCCCCTAGAGGATTGTCGTGGGGCAGAGAGCTTAGTTAGCCTTGTTCTTCTTGGCCTCAGAGGGCAGAATGAGGAGCTATAGGGGGAAGGTGGGATGATAAAAAGAGGCGATGTGGGCTTAGTATCAGGAAGTGAGGAGAGCTATCCCAAAGTAGAAAGGGAATCATGGGATGATAGATCTAGAACTAGAAAGGGACTTGGAAACCACCTGGCTTCACCTCTTCATTTTATAGATGAGGAAACTGAGGCAAGCAGGGTTAAGGGTCTTGCTCAGGATCACATTACTAGGGAATGTGTGAGGATGGGTTTGAACTCAAACTTTCCTTACTCTTGGTGGATCTCTCCCCATACCCACTCTCCACTACACCTTACTGGAGGTTTTCAAACAAAAGTGGGATGACCAATTGTTGATCTTGATCCGAGACCTCTTATTCAGGCTCAGAAGATTATTTTAGTCCAGACTGATTCTTTCTTTGCTTCTCTTCTCTGCACGCCCCATCCCTATCCCCAACCCACGTTCCTTAGGAGGTAATATGTACTCCCCTTCTCCGTCTCCCTTCTTGCCCTCTTAATTTAGCTCACTCGACGTTTTCTGATTCATTTTTGGAACCATTTTAACAAGAGAAGTAGGGAATAGATGAAGTGTCTGTGTGGGATCAGATTCCATCGGAGCCCAGCTGCAGATGTATCCAGTCCCTTACCATCCACCTCTGTGCCAAGGCTGCAAGGGTCAAGCAGAGATCAGAGACTGCTTTTCCATTTCCATGGGGGATATTTGCAGGAGGCAGAAGCTGGCTGCCCACGTGGGCAAGAAAGATAAATGAGAAAATGCCCAGAAGGCTCCCTGCTCCCCCCTCCCCAGAAGATGAAATGGAAGACCTGGGGTTTTTCCCACCAACAAGTTCATTAGTCAGCACAGCACATGTGTTATCAGTTTGGTAGTTTTGAGTTTTCCTTGCTATTGTGTTCAGATGACAAGCTATTTGTGATTTGGGAAAGTGGGTAGTTGTTGTTTTCCTCCAGATAAATGAGTCCCAGGTTGTTCCTGGTGCCTGCACTGGGCACCCTAGCCTGGCAGTACATTATCAGAGATGTGTGTGGCACTAGGGGAGGAGTATGCACACGTTTGCATGCGTTGTGGGGGAGGTGGCTTTCTGCTATGAAAGCCTAGGGAGCCCTTGTAGTGATCACAGCTATGTCCCCACAAAAGAGAGAATGCGGAAGAGCTCTCTTGTACAAGGAAGCTGTAATAGCAGTATTGAAGTCAAGAAAAACCTATGTGTTTGCTAGCTATGTGGACCCAGGCAATTCACTGGGCCTCAGTTTCTTCATCTGTAAAATAAAGGAATCGGGTTGAGTGGCTTCATGAAATCCCTTCCTGCTTGTACTCTCTGATTCTATGATGCACCAAGAAGCAGCCTGATGTAAAGGGTAGAGTGCTGGGCTGGAGTCAGGAAGGGTTGGGTTTGAAGTCTGCCTCTGACACTCCAGAACACTGTGACTCTGGACAAGTCACCTCAGTGACTTTCAATAAGGATCGCACTAAAAGTATTTACCTCGTTGGGTCACCATGATGATCTAATGGGAAAGAGAGGTACCGCACCCAGAGTAGCTCAGGGGCATGGGATTTAGACCCCAACCCCAGTAGTAGGGAAAGAAGCCAGCCTTTCAAGTGCCTCTTTTTAGGGGGGGGTCAGACCTTTCTCTGCTCAAATGTTACACTGACCAGTAAACATTCCATGTGGACTCACATTGTTCCCTGGGCCAGAGTTTCAAGAAATGCAAAAAGCATTTAAGGGCCGATTAGATGCCTCACGCTGGACCAGGTGCTTTCAAGGATCTTACATTCAGCTGGGGACTGCAACACGTGTGCAGAAAAGCAAGATTCAGAGTAGGGAACAAATATTCATTGAGGGAACAGATTGGATCCAGTTGGGCCCAGCTTCCTGTTGTCAGTCATGCTACCTCAGGGAGGACGCATGTTCATGACAAACTGGGCAGTATGTAACTAGGTTACATACCCATTGATGGGGATGTTTTATTGTTATTGGGTTTTGCTTCCCTTTTTCTAGGTCATTCTTCTTTTCAATGCTTTTGCATTTCCAATCTATTGTTCTTTCTTTTATTTTATTTTTGTATGGTGAGGCTTCCCATTACAGATTCAAAAATTTTTTTTCATTACTTTTGCTGTGCAGGATGCAAATTCTCATTTCATAATTCTTATTTCTCTTTTAAACCACTCAAGAATTGCACATTATGGTTCTATGTTCTCCTCAAATTTTCCAGGATCTTACCAAATCTTACCAAATTTGGAATAATTTTCCTTTGATTTGCCGGACTTATTCATAGATACCTGAATTTGTTTACTAGATCTGGAGGTCACATTTCCTTCTGTAACTTGTTTTCCTGTTGATTTATCTTTTTATTTTTAAGGCCTTTGATCTATCTTCTTCCTGAAACTTTCAGTGCTCTCAGTGTCCCCTCTCCTTATTTTCTTTATCACTCACTTCATGAATCCCTCCCTTATGATTGTGTTTCCTTGGGTGCTCAGAAATGTCTACAGCTTGATACTGGGCTCTTTCCCTCAGATTTAGAGGAGTGCTGTATAGAAGATCCTATCCTGGCAGCCTGTCCTATTCCCACTGCTCCTTAGTTGCTATTCTGCCCATAGCAGTTCAGAGCTTTGCAGGAGCAGTACCCCAGGAAGCTTTTGTGCCTGAAGGTTTGTGGCCAAGCCGGCCATGGAGGGCCAGGCAAATTTCTGTGGCCTGGATCAGAATCTGTATGGCATTGGAAATAGGGAGAGGGCATCAGGGAAGCGTGCTATGTCTTTGGGGGGGATAGAAGAGGAATGCTGAGTGAGCTCAGGGTCTGTGAATGTTGGTTTCTATTTTGGTTTTTTCCCCCAACCTCCTTTTAGAGTCTGGGTGTCCTAGACCATGGAAACAGCTGAAGTTGCTTTATCTCTGTGTCATAATTTCTCATTTGGAGAGGTCTTGGAGATTAGAGAAAATGGCTAGTCTGCCATCTTGTTACTCACATGACCCAGAAGTCCTTAGTTACATTGAAATCTGGTTCAGGGTGTCCTCGAGTGTTATATGCCTTGAACTATTGCTTGATACTTCTAGGCAATGGTTTCCAGACTAGGGATTAGGTTTGGGCAGGGAAGGGGTACATTGTTTTATTCCCAGGGAGCCATGGTCTAACATAAAGGATATGCAACCAGCCAGTGGCCAGGATGGTGAGAGGCATTTGACCCTCCCAGGAATAGTTTTAGGGCTTGAAATCCCAGCCAGAGTTTCCCTGGTCATCCAGCCTCTGGCCTCATCTGTGCCCATTTCCAAATCTCCTTACTTTTGGACCAGGCCATTGCCTCCCAAAGCAGTTGTAACCCAGTTATAACTGTGCACCATTTTTAAACAACTGTGTGCCTCCAAAATTTGGGAGCTGGCTCCTCACAAGATTACCTGGGGAAAGCAAGATTTCGGTCTGGCCTGGCCTCCCTCGAGACTCAACTCAGCTTCCTAGGTCTGCAATCATTCTTGCTCAGAATCACCATGAATCTGGTGTCTATCCTGAGAGAAGAGGACTTGGGGGGGGGGATGTGGGGAGAGGATGATGGAAGACTTCTGGAAATGGCCAAGGACTGGACCAATCTGCCAAAATGGAGTCTGTGACAGCATTAGGGTATGGAGGAAATAACAATAACAATTCCTTAATTTTCAAAGCATTTCTATATTCATTGTCTCCTTTAGTGCACAAAATAGACCTATGATAGCTTTCCGCAAGATCTCCCAGATCCTATTTCACAAATGAAAAATTGGGACTCAGCTAGGTAAATTGAGTTGCTCAAAACTTCACAGTGACTGCTAGTAAGTGGCAGGGTGACAATTTCAACTCAGATCTACTGATCATAAACCAGTGTTCCTTCCACCACCTCAGCATTCAAGACATTGAAAATTTTCCTGTTTTTCCATTTTTTTTTCGAGTTTGGATGAGTTCAGGTCTCAAGTATTATGGTAATGATTCTG
Source organism: Sarcophilus harrisii (assembly GCF_902635505.1). Classification (NCBI taxonomy): domain Eukaryota; kingdom Metazoa; phylum Chordata; class Mammalia; order Dasyuromorphia; family Dasyuridae; genus Sarcophilus; species Sarcophilus harrisii. Next base: position 76,151,720 of record NC_045432.1, on the reverse strand, counting down.
ACTACCTGTCTGAGAACTATGTGACTTGTCTCCTTTGGTACAAATAATAAGCCTAGAAAATTTAATAATGATGGGGTGTGTGTGGTGGGGGGCACACAGGAGGAGACTCAAAGCTTGGAAATGGGGTCCTTGGAGGAAAAACAAAGAAAAGCAAATAGAAGTTGGTCATTATTCAGCAGTAGACTGAATTTTAATGAAATAAATATTCATTAAGTTCTCTGCTCATTTGCAGACAGCTGGGCGCAGGTGGAGGGAACAGAGACGCCACCAATAAATGAGATGTAGGGTGAGCATCAGGTTCTGTTCAAGACGGAGCCAAATTAGTGGCAGCTACAAGAGGCAATTTGAGCCTGGATTCTGGTGCGGGAGATCAGTTTGGTAAAACCAATGCCTTGATAACATTCATTTAGACAAACACATCCCTTGAAGAGACAAAATTATTCAGGATGCTTGGAGAAAAGACAGTCATTGCTGCATAATCATAAATTAAGAAGTAATTTCTAAATATACTTTAATTCCTCCATCTATTTCCTATACACATATGCATGCATGTGTGCAAGCACGCGCGCGCCCACACACACACACACACACACACACACACACACTCCCCTATTTCTCTAAATAAAACACCAGTTATAAAGTAGCTCTGCTATAAGAATCAGTGCTTAGATGTTCTCTTTTCTATATTATTTTTACTGTTGTTTTTTGTTCATATGCTTGGTCAATTTGGAGATGTCTTATAGACTTGCTGTTGGGCTTAGAATCAGTCCTCACAATGGTATAATTTTTTCCCAGTTGGCTCAAAGATGATCATGTAGCTCCTTTTGACTGTTCCCAGTGATCATTTCATTTTTTTCCTTTGAAGCTGGGAAGGCGTGTGATTATCCCCAATGCATCTGCTATGATATATCTTTGAAACTGGCTTGTAGTTTGTGAACACACACTCGAGATACTTGCTGAAAACTCCTGGGCCCGGGTGTACCACAGGAGGCCTGGCTGAGGACTTTTACCTGAAGTAGATCATGTACTCCAATGCATTTGGAAGTAAGAATCGTTGGTAGTGGTACTTTGGACTTAGTAACCTTTTAAGGTCCTACTTGTCTTATCCAGTCAACTGTAGCAGCTGCCTTTGAATCTAGCAAAACCAGAGATACTTCCATTTATCTTTTTCATGGAGTAGGGAAAAGCTCTGGCTGAAAAAGGGCTGGTGAGACAAATTGGCTTTCTTATTTCTTTTCTCTTGAATCCTAAAGATATGATTGCTTATCCATTGGATCTATGAGAGTATGCTTGGTGAACGGCCAAAAGATGCCAGGCTTTCAGTGAAATGTCTTGGGTGGCTTGTAGTTTGGCATTTGTACCTGTTCACACGTTCATGTAGCATCCTTTACCTAGGCAGGAGGTATCTGACACATAGTCCATCTTCAGAGTCTGACCCAAACCAAACACAAATTTAATTGGGAAACATTTAACAAAAGAAATAAAAATACAGTAGAACAAAGACAATATTACATTTTAAAAATTGAATCAAGATGCTGCCTGCAGAGATTCATGTGTACAGTTTTGTGGTCCCCGTTTCTATTTGATTTTGATACCACTGCTGTAGGGCACAGCTGCCTGCCTTGGAGAATTCTAATTGCAGTGGTCCCTTTTGTGGTTGTGGGCCATTTCATATGTTCTCTCTCAAATGGAAGTGAACAGTGGTTATTTGGAATTTAAAGGCACTGAAGAAATATTTTTAACTCTAAAGATGGAGGAGGAAAGACATCCTTTAATGTGCCCACTAAAAAGCATCAGGGGTTTAATGTTTGGTGACTCATAAATTGGATAAGTGACAATAATTGACCCCCCAAGCTTCTGTGATAGGATATTTAGTGTTTTGCAATAATCAAATGTAACATGTTAGGTATAAACTATATTTTCACAAAGCACTCTAACAAATTCTCTCATGTTAATTCTTGTGGACAACATGGAATGATGGGCTTCAAGAGAATATATAGGAGGTTTACAAATGTACCTGGGTGATTAGTTGGGCCCAAGAAATAAGCATAATGATTAAGGTGATTGATTGATGTCTGTCAGCCTGGAAGTATGTCTCCACTGGAGTATCCAGGTCCCCAGGAATCTTGGACTTCCCCACTAAGAATAAAAAAAATACACACTCACTGAGTGACTTTATTAGAACATAGGCAGCTATTATGTAGCCTACATCAAGCTAGAAAAGATGCCAGCATGGATGACCCAAGAGTCTACTTCCAAAATTACAAACGGGGCTTTTAGAAGATGGGACCAAAATTAAATAGATGGGATAATAGAGACACATGCAAAGGCTTTTTAATTACACTTCACATAAGTACAAAATGGGGTGGGGAGGAGCTAGCCAGCATTGACAAAAGATTCCCATTGCTTTTCTTAGTGGTCTTCAATGCTGTGACATATATGGCAGCCTCAAAAGTTAACAGGGTTTTTGCAGACTTAAATATTGTGGAGGATTGGGGATATAATGTTTCATGCTGCTCTGGAGGGACAGTCCTCCCCCCAAACTTGGAATCGTTCTAAGAATGCCTGCTTAGTATATAAATCACTTGAGTCCAAAGAAAAATGCTCTCTGGCCCTTACTTTCCTTTTCTGTAAAAACGGGGCTTTTTGAACACTGGTTACAAAGAAACCATCCACTTCTAAGAATCTCTTTTCTATTTTGAACACTTAATGTTTGTTGGTTGGTAATGAGAGTGTGCAACTGCATTAGATCATATCTATTTACCTTATGGAAACCTGTCAATAGGTGATCACGTCCTCTGTCAGGCATAGGACACAAGACTACAGATGGAACAAACCCCTGCCTTCAAGAAGCTTAGAGTGTTTTGGGGGTGGGGGTGATGGACAGGATTTGACTCTTATTGATCAAATTCGTGCCACTTGAGGCATTTGATAGCATGATTTTTTCTGCAGTCAGTTCTGGATAATTTCAGCTTCCTTCTGAAGTATGACATGAATTTAATTTGCTCATCAAACTTTCAGATGATGCTAAGCTAAGGAGAGCACAATTGGGCAACTGAATCTGGATTTTGACAGCCTTCTGAAGTTAAGGTGAAATCTAAAATGATTACGTTCTATTAAGTTCTGCAGTGTAGCTACCTGCAAAAATAACTTTATATGGAAAAAGGGATCTGGCATTTTTGTGAATTGTCATTGGGAATATGGTCATCACACAATTTTAGGCTATATTAGAAACCCCAAAGGACTTCTAGGAATACAAAAGTGATCTCTGTACTTGTGAGGTTAGGAAAGGAAACTAGTGAGAGATCAGGCTTTGATCAAGCTAATCCATATGAAGGGATTCCAGGGATGATCTGGAGAGGAATAGATTTAGACTTTGGGAGTGACATGATTTCTGTCCTAAAAAGTATTAGGATAGGATAGGATAGAATTCACTTTTTTTATTTTTGATAATTACATCCCAGCCCTCCTTCCCTAAGGGCAAAACTAGAAGACATTGATGAGTTAGAGGAACAGCTTTTTACCCTAAAAGCTGGCAGTTGTCCTTCTGAGGTAGATTATGTCTGCCTTGAAGTAGAGTGGGAGAGTGAGCAAGTTTGAGCTAAACAACTTTTGGGAGGTATTGTAGAAAGATCAATTGGACATTACCTTGGAAACATACCTGATAATGGTTATTCAGCATTAACTTTGTTTGGGACTCTATCTCCTTAGGAAGAGTTTCAATACATACTTCTGAGTGAAGAGTGATTAAAGATGGATTGGTCAGATCAAAGTACTGTGTAGTCAACTATTGTGGGAGAAGTCTTGGTTGTCTACTAGCCTGTGAAAGAGGTCTTCGATTCTAAATTTGTCCTCCTCCTCGTTTGTAGATAAGAATAGGGAGGGGGCAAACATGGATCCTGGAGCAATAGGACTCCCCAGGAGCTGCTATAAGAATTGCCTATGAATAGAAGCACAGAAGGTTTTTTCCCAAACCTTTGGCTGCAAGAGAGGGTGAACATATGGCCAATTAATGAGAATTCTGTAATCCTAGCTTCTGTGATATGAGAGGGAGATTTATGGGAAGGGCTAGCTCAGAATTCAGCCATCTATCAGAAATGGGCTTTAAGTAGGGTTAACCATAGGTCCCCTTGTTAGCAAACACAGGGCTCTCTAAACTGTAGAATCAGTAGGGGAGTCAGAAGAAAAAGACTTGAATTTTGCTCTCTGTATGTTATTCAGGCAGTGCAATGGAAAGAGGCTAGAATCCTCAAGTTTGTTTTCCTTAGTACAGTGGGACATTTATAGGCATCTCTAGGGAAAAGGGGGACTCACCAGAGAGTTTATCAAATGATTCTGAGTTTCTGTAAATTGTCTGTTTCCTCCATTTTCCATGGAGGTTGGATAAAGATTGTCTCATCACGTAGACTTTGCTTTGAATGCTTGTATGGCACTGATACTTGTGTGGATCTAACCATGAACCATATCTGCCCCGAGCTCTAAGGTTTCCCAAAGGCAGCTCTGAGTATAGTCAGGGCAAGCCCTAGTCATAATTACAGGTGACTGACACTGAGATTAAATCTAATCTATGTAAACCTTGAGTTTAAGGCCATAGGCTATAACAGGTACATCAGATGGTGTTTAGCTTTCTTCTACTTCTTAAGAATAAATTCTACAGAGTGATTACTTTCTCCCATGATTTCTACCTCAGGAATCAGACCTTGTCTGTTGATGAGTTTCAGATTGTGAATTGGATTTCCATTTTCCCCACCCAAGATTTATCTAAATCCATGTGACTGGATTAATTACTCAGATATTTACAATTATAAATGAGAATCATTCTCCAAAGAATCATTATTATATGGAAATGACACTGGGTTACTCATTTTGGTCCTAGTGGAGAGCAGATTCTGATGGGTCCTGCCAAGCACAGTGATGGAGTGCATATTTTTTTTTTTATCCCAGGACCATGTGCCATGTTTGGAAAAAGTCATCACTGAGTTAGTCACAGGGTGATGCATTTTTGGCTATTGCAACTGCTGAGGGCTGTCAGCAGAGCTGTGGCGGTCGAAGGGACATCCACAGCTAATAAAATACAGATTGTTGACATATTGAAGTATAATTCAAAGAATTAAATTTGTCAGATCATAGCCAGGCTGAGCTTGTAACATAATAAGATTCCAATCCATGACTCACTTTCCTGCTTCTGCTTTTATTCTCTCCGTAGCTGATTATTTGCTTCTTGGGAGCTCAAGGGATATTGATGACTACATTGTCTACCCATAATGCATCTTACTTGGATTATCCCAGGGAAAATTGGTACTTTATTTTCAATGCATTTAGATTTTCCACTCATGTAACTGGGACAATAGCTTGGATTGAGATTTCTAGTTCTCATGCTCGTGAAATGAAAAAGGAGTTTATTAGGGAACCAAGGAATGTGCTGTCAATAGCTAACTGAAAGTTCAACTGCTGTCAAAATGTGTAGAGCACTGGGCCTGGAGTCGGGAAGCCCTGAGTTCAAATCTAACCTCAGATATTTATTACCTTTGTGACTCTGGGCAAGTCACTTAATCTCTGTTTGCCTCAGTTTCCTCCAATGTAATGGGGATCACAGAAACAACTATCTCACAGCATAGTCATGAGAATCAAATGAAATAATATTCATAAAGCACTTAGCACAGTATTGGACACAGAGGTGCTTAATAAATGCTTATTCCCTTCCTTGTAATTGTATGTATCTGGTTCTTTTTTCTTCCCCTGGATTGGGTGAAACAGTTGTATTCTTGATGCTGTTTGAGTGGTCTAGATTCCTGGTGGTCTAGATTAGTGGCTATAAGAGAGTTGTTAAGAATCCCCTTTAAATCGGCTACAGGTTCTAGGAGTGAAAGATTTCACTCCTTCCTGAATTATTAGTTGCAAAATGAAAGTTTATTGTTGGATAGAAATTAGTTTACCAAGAGACTGACTTCTATAGTGGCAGGCCTATGGAAAATGGTTTTGCACTGAGAGAATGCAGTCGTCAGTGGACAGAAGGGTCCTTATAGCTGAGTGAACCACCTGGGTCCATCTGCAAAAGACCTTCAATGAAGGAAGCTGTTATATTGGGTCTTAGTCAGGTCTGGGACAGCACAAGCAGGTCAGAACCAGTGGGAGCTGGGACAGCCCGGATCTCCTATTGGAATTAACAACACTTCACAGGGGTGCTTTTTGATCAGGGTTTCTAATTGAATCAAAGGCCCTGGCATCCGGGAAAGATAACTTATCTAGGGGGATATGTCTTCCCCAGGAGGAGCTGAGAATCTGAAAGAGATCACAGATCAATAGGAAATACAGTTGCTTAAAGAGACCACAACCTGCTTCACTCTGACTCCTATAAGGCTCTCCAAAAATAGAAGCTGGATGCAGGGAAACTTAGTTAACAGCTACCATTTGCATTTCTATCATCTACAAAAATGGTCTCCAAACTTTGTTGATCATGTACCCTATCAGTAAAACATTTTAGAATCCCCCATGTACATATTTACTTATTTATATATTATACACATTCAGTCAATAAACATTTATTAAGTACTTGCTATGTGCTAAGCAATGGTAATATAAATATGAAAAGAAGGAAAGAGACAATCCCTATTCTCTCTTGCTCTTTTTTTTTTTTATTTAATAGCCTTTTATTTACAGGTTATATGCATGGGTAACTTTACAGCATTGACAATTGCCAAACCTCTTGTTACAATTTTTCACCTCTTACCCCTCCCCCAGATGGCAGGATGACCAGTAGATGTTAAATATATCAAAATATAAATTAGATACACAATAAGTATACATGACCAAACCGTTATTTTGCTGTACAAAAAGAATCAGACTCTGAAATAGTGTACAATTAGCTTGTGAAGGAAATCAAAAATGCAGGTGGGCATAAATATAGGGATTGGGAATTCAATGTAATGGTTTTTAGTCATCTCCCAGAGTTCTTTCTCTGGTCGTAGCTGGTTCAGTTCATTCCTGCTCCATTGGAAATGATTTGGTTGATCTCATTGCTGAGGATGGCCAGGTCCATCAGAACTGGTCATCGTATAGTATTGTTGTTGAAGTATATAATGATCTCCTGGTCCTGCTCATTTCACTCAGCATCAGTTCGTGTAAGTCTCTCCAGGCCTTTCTGAAATCATCCTGTTGGTCATTTCTTACAGAACAGTAATATTCCATAATTTTCATATACCACAATTTATTCAGCCATTCTCCAACTGATGGGCATCCATTCAGTTTCCATTTTCTAGCCACTACAAAAAGGGCTGCCACAAACATTCGTGCACATACAGGCCCCTTTCCCTTATTTATAATCTCTTTGGGATATAATCCCAGTAGTAACACTGCTGGATCAAAGGGTATGCACAGTTTGATAACTTTTTGAGCATAGTTCCAAACTACTCTCCAAAATGGTTGGATTCGTTCACAACTCCACCAACAATGCATCAATGTCCCAGTTTTCCCACATCCCCTCCAACACTCATCATTATTTTTTCCTGTCATCTTAGCCAATCTGACAGGTGTGTAGTGGTATCTCAGAGTTGTCTTAATTTGCATTTCTCTGATTAATAATGACTTGGAGCATCTTTTCATATGACTAGAAATAGTTTCAATTTCTTCATCTGAGAATTGTCTGTTCATATCCTTTGACCATTTTTCAATTGGAGAATGGCTTGATTTTTTATAAATTAGAGTTAATTCTCTATATATTTTGGAAATGAGGCCTTTATCAGAACCTTTGACTGTAAAAATATTTTCCCAGTTTATTGCTTCCCTTCTAATCTTGTCTGCATTAGTTTTATTTGTACAAAAACTTTTCAGTTTGGTATAATCGGAATTTTCTATTTTGTGATCAGTAATGATCTCTAGTTCTTTGGTCATAAAGACCTTCCCCTTCCACAGGTCTGGGAGGTAAACTATCCTGTGTTCCTCTAATTTATTAATAATTTCATTCTTTATGCCTAGGTCATGAACCCATTTTGACCTTATCTTGGTGTACGGTGTTAAGTGTTGATCAATGCCTAGTTTCTGCCATATTAGTTTCCAATTTTCCCAGCAATTTTTATCAAACAGTAAGTTCTTATCCCAAAAGCTGGGGTCTCTGGGTTTGTCAAAGACTAGGTTGCTATAGTTGGACAATCCCTATTCTCAAAGAACTCCTATCTAATGGGGGAGACTAAATGCCAACAGGGATGCCAGAACAAGTTATATGTAGAGTAAATTTGAAATATCACCAGAAGGTAAGCACTCGGATTAAAGGGGATCAGGAAAGACTTTCTGGAGAAGGTGGGATTTAACTGGATTTTGAAGGAAGCCAAAGAAGCCAGGAGGTAAACATGAAGAAGAAAAGCATCCCCAAATGAAATACAGCCAGTGACAGTGCCTAAAGTCCAGTGCTAACAGGTCATATTGGAAGAACAGCAAAGAAGCTAGTCTGTGACTGGCTCCCAGAGTATGTGATGGGAAGAGAGTGGGAGATAGGAGGAGGAGGACAGGCTACAAAAGGCTTCAAACACTAACTGGAGAGTTTTGTGTTTGATCCTAGAGGTGATAGGGAGCCACTGAAGTTTATTAATCGGGGAGAGGAGTGGTCATACCTTTATACCTGTGCTTCAGGAAGATTATTCTAGCAGCTGCAGGGAGGATGGATTGGAGTGCAAAGGAATGTACAATAGAGAGAACAGTTTGAAGGCAATTGGTGCAGTCGAGGTAAAAGGTGATGAGAGCTTGAGGTGGCAGCTATGTAAAAAGGGACCAGATGAGTGAAATGTTGTGGCCACTGATTAGAGATGGAGCTTGAAGCAGATTAAGGAGATGAACACGAAAATGAGTTTGGGAGGAGGAAGGATATGGAACTTTGCAGGATGGTGGGATGGGAGTGGGAAGAAACCTAGTCACAATCATTCACTTGGGCAGTTACTGCCCCTGCTTGGCTGGCCTGTTGAAAAACATTCACTTTAGCTACTGGGAAATGGGAAACAAAAGGGAGACAAGATGGGCTGGATGAGAGTTTTTCTAATGGCACTTAGCTACCTGCTACTGGTACAGTATTAAAATTGCCTTGAGAGGCCAGCACCCAGCTCAGAGGTGGGGAAGTAGGAGCTTACCCAGTGGAGAGAGAGTTGGGGGATAAGGATAAGTGGGGTAGTAGTGATCAGCCCTATGATTGTATGTATAAAACCAACAAAGTACTGGGGGGAAGTGTGGGGGGAGGGAGGGAAAGGGAGAAGGAGAGGGAAAGAAGGGGAGGTAGGGGAAGAGATAGGGAGAGGGAGAAAGAAGGAGAGAGAGAAGAAAGGGGAGACAGGGAGAAGGGGAGAACTGGATCTCTCTGAGGACCCTCTCCACGATGAAATACTGTGACCCTGTGAACCTTTGGTTTGTGAGCCTTTGGTTTTTGAATTCTTTAGAAAGTTGTATACTTCATTGTGTGTTGCTGAGTACTTTTATCTCTAACTTAAATCTTACATTTCTAGTGTTCTAAATGACAAAGTCACGACTCAGTTATTCCATTGGCCAGATTATCTAATCACAGCTGTTAGATGGCAGAGATTTTGGACAGTGCTGCTGGTGACAAGGATCCTCTGCTAACCTTGCAAGGACAGCTCGGAGAGAGAACAAAGAGATTGGTGGTGATTGTGGTGGAGCCTTAGTTGAAATGCCAGGAGTCTGGATGGGCTAATGATGAGGTGTGCTTTCTTCAGGGCATGGGGTAGGAGCATCCTCTGGTCCAGGGGATGCATTCTTTTTCATTTTAAAACGTTTCATTGGGACATTTTTTTACATCACAGTCAATTTCAAATATCCTTGTGCCAGGTCATAAAATGAGCCTACTCTTGTAATAAAGCAAAAAGAATAAAACAGGCCCAGCAAATGCATCAGGAACATCCTGCTCTACCCCCTCCCTACTCCCAAATAAAGGAGAAAAATGTTACATTTCTTTTCCAGGGTCAAGATGATTCATTGCAATTAGAGAGCCTTCAAACTTTCGCTTTTTTGGTGGTATTGGATGGACTGTTTTCCTGGTCCTGTTTACCTCACTCTGAATAAGCTTATCAAGAACTCCATCTTTCTCTGATTTCCTCATATTTGTTGTTTCTTAAAGTATAATAATAATTGATACGATAGGATCAAATGCGATCATATTTGTAAAGCAGCCAACACAGTGCTTGGCATTTACTAAATGCTTCCTTCCTTTTTTTCCGTGGCATTCACATACCTTCATTTGCTCAGCAGTTACCCAGGTGAAGGGCACACAGTTTTGGGTTTTTTTTTTTAACAATTTAACAATTTTTAAATTATTATTATATCTTTTTATTGACAAACCATATGCATGGGTAATTTTTCAACACTGACCCTTGCAAACACTTCTGTTCCAACTTTTCCCCTCCTTCCCTCCACCCCTCTCCTAGATGGCAGGTAGTCCCATACATGTTAAACATGTTAAAGTATATGTTAAATACAATATATGTGTGCAGATCTATACATTTCTCTTTTTGCACAAGAAAAATCAGATTTAGAAAGAAGGTAAAAAATAACCTGGGAAGAAAAACAAAAATGCAAGCAAACAACAACAGAAAGAGTGCAAATGCTATATTGTGGTCCACACTCATTTCTCAGTGTTCTTTTGCTGAGCATAGCTGGTTCTGTTCATCACTGATCAATTGGAACTGAATTGGATCCTCTCATTACCAAAGATAGCCACTTCCATCAGAATTGATCCTCATATATTATTGTTGAAGTGTACAATGATCTCCTGATTCTGCTAATTTCACTTAGCATCAATTCATGTCTCTCCAAGTCTCTCTGTATTCATCCTGCTTATCATTTCTTACAGAACAATAATATTCTATAACATTCCTATACCACATTTTATTCAGCCATTATCCAATTGATGGGCATCCACTCAATTTCCATTTTCTGGACACTACAAAGAGGGCTGCCACAAACATTTTTGCACATAAGGGTCCCTTTCTCTTCTTTAATATCTCTTTGGGATATAAGCTCAGTAATAATACTTCTGGATCAAAGGGTATGCACAGTTTGATAACTTTTTGAGTATAGTTCCAAACTGCTCTCCAGAAAGGTTGGCTTTGTTCACAACTCCATCAACAATGCACCAGTGTCCCAGTTTTCTCACATTCCCTCCAACATTCGTCATCTTTTCCTGTCATCTTAGCCAATCTGACACGTGTGTAGTGGTATCTCAGAGTTGTCTTAATTTGCATTTCTCTGATCAATAATGATTTGGATCACCTTTTCATGAGTAGAAATAGTTTCAATTTCATCATCTGAAAATTGTTCATATCCTTTGACCATTTATCAATTGGAGAATGGCTTGATTTCTTATAGAGTCAATTCTCTATATATTTTGGAAATGAGGCCTTTATCAGAACCTTTAACTATAAAAATGTTTTCCCATTTTATTGTTTCCCTTCTAATCTTGTCTGCATTAGTTTTGTTTATACAAAAGCTTTTTATCTTGATATAATCAAAATTTTCTGTTTTGTGATCAGTAATGATCTCTAGTTCTTCTTTGGTCACAAATTCCTTCCTCTTCCACAAGTCTGAGAGGTAAACTATTCCATGTTCTTCTAATTTATTTATAATATCATTCTTTATGCTTAAATCATGATCATATTGATCTTATCTTGGTGTATGGTGTTAAGTGTGGGTCCATGCCTAGTTTTTGCCATACTAATTTCCAATTTTCCCAGCAGTTTTGTCAAATAGTGAATTCTTATCCCAAAAGTTGGGGTCTTTGGGTTTGTCAAACACTAGATTGCTATGGTTATTGACTATTTTGACCTAACCTATTCCATTGATCAACTAGCCTATTTCTTAGCCAATACCAAATGGTTTTGGTGACCGCTGCTTTATAATATAGTTTTAGATCAGGTACAGCTAGGCCACCTCCATTTGATTTTTTTTTCCATTAGTTCCCTTGAAATTCTTGATCTTTTATTCTTCCAGATGAATTTTGTTGTTGTTTTTTCTTGGTCATTTAAATAGTTTTTTGGGAGTCTGATTGGTATGGTACTAAATAATAATCATCTTGTCCCCAGCTTCTTAAACTATGGATTATAACCCTTCATACCTGAATGTGGGGCTTGAGAAATTTTGATTTGATTTCTTATCAATAATTTTGGGTTGTATACTTATTTTATATCCCTATATACCCCAGGTCATATAAACATTTCTCAGGTGAAAAGGGGGCGGAAGCAGAAAAAGTTTAAGGATCCCTAATTTAGTCCAACCCCATTATTTTACAGCTTGAGAAATTGCTCCCCAAGATGTGTGTCCCCTGTGAGCAAGTCCCAGCATAGACTGTATCTGCTCTTCATGTTTCTGTACTCATTAATGCTCCCCTCCAAGTTTGCTTTGGGAAATTTCTGTATAGAACTCATGCATTATTTGAGATGGTTTCTACAAGTGTGAATAATAAGATCCCCAGTTTCCATACATTCAAGGTAAAACATTATTTCCACATAATTAAGCTTCCATTCTGCTTTCTGACCTAGATATTCTTCCTTGACAAGATTCTAGAAGGGCCTGGGCAAAGCCATTATGGCAACTAGGTGGCACAGTATGTAGAGTCCTGGGCTTAGGAAGGAAAACTTAAGTTCAAATCTGGTCTTGGACACTTCTTAACACATCTCTGGCAAGTCAACATCCTGTCTGCCTTGACTTCCTTAATAGAGAAAGGGGAATTCTAATAATAGTACCTCCTTCCCAGGGTTGTTATGAGCATCAAATGAGCTAATATTTGTTAAGTGTAAAGTTTGGTCCCTGTGCCTGGCACATAATAAATAGGTGCTTGCAAGATGATAAGTGAATGAGGTAGGATTCAAGCCTTAGATTCCAAATTTAGTCCTCTTGCCACTTGAAGATTAGTTCACATGGATGTTCACCATGAGCTAAAAGAACAAGATAGCAGGGAAAATAAGTAAGGCCCTGCTCCAGAAATCTAATGCCAGTTAGAACAATGATCAGGATGGCATCACAGAAGGAGTAGGGGATATCAGTGGGGTATAGTGCTCACCTTAGAGACAGGAGGTCTGGGTTTAAGGGCTGCCTTTGATGACCCTTGGCAAGTCCATTCACTTCCCAGGGCCTTGCTTTCTCCCTCTGTAAAATAAGGGGGTTGGATGAGATAAGGTTGAAGGTACCTTCCAGCTCAGATTCTCTCTAAGCCTTGATCTACTCATTCTTTTACCCTGTGGTTCTATGGGCTGCTGGTGTCTCATAAATAAAGGATGGCAGATAACCCTAAATGGTTTTCCCTAAATGTCTATTGGTAGTCCCATTAAATAACATGGAGATCTTTCTTCAAAACAAATTTGGGGCATGTGACACCTTCCTTCCTTCATGGAGATGGGGAGTAAAGCCTTGTTTCAGAAAGCATGCCCTGGCCAGCTGCAAGAATCACCTGTTCAAACTAGTGACTGAAATATCTAGAAAAAACAGGATGTGTGTGGATGAAACAGCTTTGATGGAAAAGTTGCTGATGGCTCTGATATTGTCTTATTCTCACATCCCAAGAGCTCCCTGTGAACACCAGTTATCAGCTCTGGCCTAACTCAAAATATCACAGGAAAATTGGCCTCTGCATGTTGGGTCATGTACGGAGCCCATCACTGGGCTGCAACTCATAGCAAAGCTGAGAGTTGGCCCAAACTGCACAGATCCATTAGATGAATTTGCAGAAATTCTCAGGTATTGCCTTCCAAGATATTATTTTGTGGAAAACAAGTTTCTTTTTGGAGTTGTTTAGGTCCAAAAGGTGGAGTGACTGGTAAAGGAGACATAGTTGATCTCATTTCCCTTCTAAATAGTTGGAAGTAGTACTCAAAGCAGAATTATTCACTAGGTACTATTAAATACCTGGCCATCTTGGACTGATGCATAGGAGACGAAAATTTCTAAATGTTCTCTCGCTCATTTTTCTGTTCATGGCTAATGCTGATTCTGCAAGGGGTTCACCTCCCTGCCTGGGACTTCAAGATTATCACCATTTTACTTTACTGGCTTTATTTAAAATCATCTTCAGAACTTTATTTTAAATCAAGCCTTTACCTGCTCAGTGTGACACAGAAAGAAACAAGAAACATTTCCCTGGAACCAATTTTTGTTAGGTTCATTAATAATGCATGTGGCACCATGTTTGGCCACAGCAACCCTGTCTGGGTAATTAACAATGCAGCATTTCAAGTTCATCCAATGACGATTTGGGGAGCAATACTAACAACACAGGTAGAACTGGATGATAGCTGGGTAAAATGTACTTGCAAAGAGCAGAAATGGTTAGCTGGAAGGCCTCAGAACTGTCCCAGGAGCTTTAACCTCAGACTGCTCATTGAAGTTTCATCTCCAGGGTGCTAAAATGTAGAAAGCAATAACATCACCATCCTGGGGTATTTCCTCTGCCCCCTGGCAGCTGCATGCCTGATACCTACCCAGCTGTGAACAATCTTTGAGCAGTATAGAAACCTTACAATGTCCTGGGGACATGCTTCTCTCCATGTCCCCATGCACATCACATGCATGAGCAATCTTAAGGATGGTTCTGGATCACCTGATTTTTCATGTGTCCTGGCCTAATCGATAAATTGAATATATTTCAATTCAGCAAACATTTATTAAATACTGGCTATGTCTCAAACCCACAGCACCCAGTAATCCTCGGAAGTCTCGCCCCCAGGTTCTAATAAGGTTTAATAGATTTCAGAGTGGTCTGGCCATGGAGATTCCAGTGCAGGGGCAGAGAGCTAGTGTGGAAGCAAGACCCATCTCTGGCTGAGGCCAATCATGTAACTCTGGATGAGGGTTTTAAACTGGGAATGATAATGACAGCTGCAGAAGATCTTTTCTGGTTGGCTTTGATTGAGGGACCAGGCCAGTTCCATCCTATCTAATCCTAGGTACTCCAGAGTCTTTACTCTCAAGAAGATGCACACAGAGCAGTTGTATGACCTTGGGCAAATATTCTCTCAGCTTTAGATTTTTCGTCCATAAAATGGGGATAGTAAGAGCACCTGCCTCACAGGGCTGTTGCCAGGCTTCAGTGAGATCATGTCTATAAAGTGCTTCACGAATTTGAATGCACAGTGACAGCCACTGAGATGGTGCTGATCCAGCCCAGAGAGATCTGGGAGAGTCACAAGATAATTTGGATCCAGAGGACTTCTGGGAAGTTACAGAGCCAGGATTCACACATTCCCTTTCCACTTATGGTCCTTAATGACCCACTGAGAACTGTAGCCAGAGATAACCCACATTTGACCTTTTATGGGCTGCCACCCCTTCCCCTGGACTAATGGACAGAGTAAGAAAAGAGAGACCCAGAATGGAGTTTTAGCATGGTCGTGGGAGAGAGGTTTGTGCAAATGGGATGAATTTTCTGGCACCATTATATGACTTCACTCAGGCTGCTACCTAGTCTAACTCTGGTGGAGGCCACTCCTGACCACCTGTTGTAGGCTTTGTAAGAGTAACATTCTTTCCACATAAGTGGGCTGCTTGACCTGAAAGGCCCACTTTCCTCCCCAGTTGGAGCTCCTTCACTGCCTTTCTCCCTGCCAAACAAGAGCATTGCAGAGAATAGGACAAAAGCCACTGCTCTCGGAAGCAGGTGGGCACCAGCTGGAGTCTGGCAGGCTAAGAAAACAAGCACCCAGTTTGGGGACCATCATACCACCGAAGCCTTTGTAGTCATGGTGATTTTGTTCTTTTTTATAAGAGTCACAAAGATTCTATTTCAGCTTGCCCCACACAGAGAATTTTTGATCCCTGAAAGGGAGAGAGCTGGCCAGCACCTGCCAGGCCTTCAGCCAGAGCCACACCAACTGCCTTGGTTAGAAGTTTTGCATAAAAGCAGTAATGTACTCATTAAATGTAGCTGAAAATCATATCATTAGCACAGATATTTCATACATGAATTACTCTCTCCAGAAGAAAATAAGACCTTTTTTCTGAGCATCTGATCTTTCTACAGAATTATTTTGGTGCTCATTAGCAAGATCCATACCCATTCTGGTTCAGCATCTGGCTTAAGGTCCCTCTGATAAAGTTAAGGTTTCTGCTTTTCATCAGGATTCTGCCCTGTTATGCAAGCTAAATAATTTGCATCTGTTGAAGCTTAAAATTATCCCATATTTGGGAAGTTTTTCAGGGAAAGTTGAACACACGTTAACAAAGTTCCACCAACTTTGGCCGTCAGATGACAGCCATGGAAGAACATCGTAGCCGGCTAAAATGGGACCTAGGTCTTCTCCTAGAATCGAGAAATTGGGGGAGGCATTCCATTAGGGGAAAGCAAACAGCAGGTCTCTGGGGACCTCGGTGCCAATTCTCCCTCCGGAGCCCAAGAGAAGAAAGGGTGGGAGCCTTTGGTTAGTTAGCTAGTCACCAACAATCCAATTCCATGGGGATTTCCTGAGGACCTATTTTATGCCAAGCACTCTGATAAGGTGCCATAAGAAGTACAGCCCATGTGTGAAGGGAGCTTGCAATTTCAATGGAGAGATGAGACACAGCCAGGGGAGATAGCAGATATAATTCTGACACTGGGTAAATGGACCAACTCCTAGATAAATGGTAAAGAATAGGAAGTGTCCTTGGAGGAGGTGGGGGATCATGCACCACATCTCACAGAGCTGGGTAGTGTAGCCCTAAATCAGATTCCCTTCTGCTTTACCTAGATAAGTGACCATATAACCTCTGCCAAAGGCCCTACAGGGAAAGGTGGTTCATTAACCCTTCACCAGTAGTTCTAACTTTGAAGAAGTGGTTTTTTTAAACCTGAGCTGAAGTCTGCCTCTTTTCAGTCTCCACCCATTGTTCATGATTTGGTCTTCAATTTTCACTATTTGGCCAAGTTCCTATAAAAGTGCTGCAGTTTGTCTGTAGATAGGGGCTCTCATCTGGAAGTAGGAACGAGGCCCTCTCCTTCAAATAGCTAACCATCAAGAGGGCGATTTGTGATTCAAATTTGTTTCACATGACAAACATGAGAGACCTTTGGTAAATATGTGCACATGATCCTCTTGGATAGATCTGGCCTTGATCGTTTGGAGAGGCAGACAAAGGCACTGAGGGGACAGCCAAAAAATGCAGCAGTCCTTACTGTCCTGCCTTCTATTAGAGGTTGCAGTGCGGGTTGGAGCACATAATGTAGATGAGCAATCTGGCCATGGCTGACCAGCTAACGGTCAGTTTCCAGACAGATACCCTCGAGTTTACAGGAGTCATGGATTTCTAGTACTCATGAGACTGGAAAAGGGAATAGGATTTTTGCTTTAAAGCTAGAAACAATATCAGATCACACACCCCACCACCTCATTTGATAGAAGAAGAAATTGACATCCAGAGAAAATGACTTACCCAGTGTCATGGGAGAAATAGCTGAGCCATCTTTTCTGGTATGTTGTCATAAGCAGCCAAAGGCATGGAAAGACACATTGAGAAGAGACCCTTCCCCTGTCTTTGGTAGGCCTAGGCTTGGTATAAACCACTAGATGGTGCAGTGGATGGAGCACAGGGCCTGGCATCAGGAAGACCTGAGTTCAATCCAGCCTCAGACACTTTCTAGCTGTGTGACCCTGGGCAAATCACTTCACTCTGTTTGCTTCTGTTTTCTCATCTATAAAATGAATTAAAGAAGAAAATGGCAAACCCCTCTGGGATCTCTGTCAAGAACACATCGAATGGCATCACAAAGAGTCAAACACAAACTGAAATGACTAAACAAACAAAAAAAGCTTGATGTAGTCTTTCCAGAGAGCCAAAGAACTAATTGTTCATCTGTGTTTCCTCCTTCCCTCCCTCCTTATCCTTCCTTCCTTCTTCCCTGCCCCTTCTTCCTTCCTCTCTCCTCTTTCTTTTTTAATCCTCCCCCTTTCTTTTTTCCTTGCTTCTCTTCCTTCCTTCTTCTCCTTCATCCTCTTCCCTTCCCTCCTCAGTAAACATCTGTTTATTACATGCCTGGTGAAAACACAAGAGTTTCTGCCCTCAAGGAACTTATGTTCCAGTAATGAGTGGGAACAGTAAATGCAAAATACAAAACACATGTAAAATATATGCAAATTGATAGATACCATGTAGGAGAGGCCACATGAACTAAACCTTGAAGAAAGGTAGGGACTTTTTGAGGGAAAGGGGATGAGGGCTTCCATTGGAAGCAAGTGAGCTGGTGATGAGTGAATAATTCTTGTGTATGGGAACAATCAAGAGACCAGTTTGGTCGAAATGCAAATGCCCCAAAAGGATTGATAATAAGCTTGGAATTGGAAAGGCAGCCAGATTGTAAAGGGGTATCAATGCACCAAGACTCAATGAGTGCATGTTCCCATAGGATAGCCAGAATCGGACATATTTAACAGTCTTCAGCCAGAAACAGCCTTGAAATAAAAAGCCACTAGAAAGGATAATTCAGAAGCTAACCAAACACTGAGAAGCAGTGTCTCATTCTTATTGGACAATCAGAAACAAGGAACCGTGCTTTCTGTTACTATCCCACACTGATTTATTGTGAGAAATGAAAGCCAATCTATCCCAAAACAAGTCAATAGAGCTTTTCCATTATGACTTGTGCCCTACGAGAGACAGAAATGGTATCCAACTTTCTAAATTGACTTTACAGCCTAGTTTCAGGATTTGCTATTCCCAAATTTTCCTTCCCTGGGAAAGTGTATGGCAGAAGCTTGCCCTGCTCTCCACTTCCACACCTTCCCCAAAGACCCTTGGTGTGCCCATGGGCCATTGTGTTGCTCTACCTAGCTGAGGCAGTTTACTGGGGTATGGTCATTGTGTGCTGCAGCTTCTTGGAGCCACAAGTGTAAGTTAGGTGTATCAGGTAGACACTAAAGGTAGAAAGCAGTCCTGAAGAGGACTCAGCAACCCACACAGCAGAGGTACTAGACTTCCCTCAATACACTGTATACCCCAGAGCTAGCTCAGTATTGGGGAAGCCTCAAAGGAAAATGTGGGGGAACAGAGGCATTAGACTGTCTACCAAACTGAAGGTCTATGAACCATTGTGCTGAGCTCATTGTTATATGTCTATGAAACCTGGACAGTATAAGAGTGCCATGCCAGGAAACGGAATCACATTTGAATTGTCTTAGAAAGAGTCCGAAGATCACATGCAAGGGCAAGGTGCCAGATACTGACTCCTTTCTCAAGCTAAACTGTCAAGCATTCAAACTCTACTGCAAAGAGCAAACTCTGTTGGGCTGGCCCTATTGCTTAAATGCCAAATGTGTGCTTACCATAAAGACTATTTTATGGAGAACTCACACAGGTGAAGCGCTCACATGGTGGTCAGAAGTGGTACAAGGACCCTCTCAAGGTCTCTCTTAAGAACTTTGGAATTGATTGTGAGACATGAGAGACACTGGCATTGGATTACCCAGCATGGCCTGACCACGTCAAAAAAAGTGCTGAAATCTATGAGCAAAGCAGAATTGAAGTAGCTCAAAAGAAATGTAAGATGCACAGAGTGAGAGAATCCAAACCAAATGATCACATAGAATATTTGTGGCCATGGTAGAGCACTTGGAGCTCATATTGATCTGATCAGCCTCAGCTAGACACATTGTAACTTCACTCCAATGTAGTGATGTAATTTTGGTCCTCCTTGAGAACAAAGCTCAACAGCTAGTCGTCTGTCAGAGTGATCAGTGAAATGAGGGGACCAAGGCAGCTGCCCCAAGTAGGAAGATTAAAGGGTTAAAGGGCTTTGTCCCTGACCTTTCCACCCAGTCATTTCTGTGACCCTTCCCAAAGTTCATCATTCCTTTTTTTCCCTTTTACCTTGGATTTTGGTTCATCTTCTGGTATATGGAACAAAGTTATCTCTATCCCATCAATAACTTCTGCTTTTCATTGAGGAAGAAAAATCGCTGTCCCCATTTCACCTGGAGCTGCCTGAAAACTTTTATCATCTGAGCGTATAGTGGAAAGGATGCCAGTATCTGGCCTAGTACCATGAGCACCCACAGCCTGGCAAAGGAATCTTCCCCAGCCACCTTGACATGGCTACTCTTTCTTTAACTTTTAAGCAGGGGCAGTAAAGAGAGGAGAGGAAGGGATAGGAAGGAAAGTAATTGTTTATGGAGGAAAGAATAACAATCTTTCTGGGAAAATGAAAGAGAATTCTATTTGGATTACAGCCTGCCTTTCATGTTTCAGTAATAAAAACAAAACACACACACACACACACACACACACACACACACACACACACGAGCTTCTTTCAGACCGTACTTGACAGTAATGGGTCCTATTACTGGGGTGGTGGTGGTGATGTCAGGCCCACCTGAGAAAGTGTACCAATTATTGTAGCAAGAAGAATCCTAATGTTTTAGAACAGAATGAGGATGGAAAGATCCTAGACCTCTTTATTTTTCTATTGCTTCCCCAAACTAAGGATGGGATCTTGTTCCCAATGCGTGGCTTCTCAGCTTTCAAGGTTCTAGATAAAATTCAAAAGGGAAATTCATTTGGAATGCAGAAAAGAGGCCAAACTCAAATCATCAAATTTAAATATTTCTCTACTTAAAGACTAGTATTACCCCCCCCTTTTGCCCACGAACTCTGTGATTGAGCGACCCTCAGACAAGTTACTCCATCTCTCTACTCTGGACATTGTCCCTGACTACCTCTTCTGTACCTGGAACTCCACCCTTCCCTGTTTTCCCTTCTTGGCTTCCTTAAAGTCCCAGATAAAATCCAACCTTCTATGAGAAACCTTTCCCAATCCCTCTTAATGCCAGTGTCTTTGCCCTATTTATTTTTTTGCTGAGGCAATTGGAGTTAAGTGACTTGCCCAGGGTTACACAGCTAGAAAGTGTTTAGTGTCTGAGACCAGATCTGAACTCAGGTCCTCCTGACTTCAGGGCTGGTACTCTATCCACTGTGTCACCTAACTTCCCCACTCTATTTATTAGCACCAGTTTATCCTGTATAGATTTTGTTTGGACATAAGTTTGCATATTGTCTGCCCAGTTACACTGAACTTCTTGAGAATACACAGTCTTTTGCCTTTCTTTAGTATCTCCAAAGCTTGGGACAGTGCCTGGCACGTAATAGACTCTCGATAAAGGCTTACTGAATTACTGTTGTGTGAGAGCCAATGTAGCTGAAATGGATTCTAATCCCTCCTGTAACATGTATGGGTGCTTAATTTCCTAAAGGTTCAGGCAACTCTCCAAAACTTTGAGGTTAGAGCAGGTGCTGCTCAAGATGGCCAGAAGTCAATTCCTCACCTGAGTTCCCTTTACCAAATTAAACACAGGTTTGGGGAAAGGCAAATAAAATATTAACTACTTAAACCACCACAGTCTTCAAACCCATCACAAAAATTCATGAAAGTGAAGAGAATATTGGCTATTAAAGCCAAAGCTATTAAAGGGAAAAGCCATGAACTGGGTGAAGAAGGACATGCAGGAAGGGGAGGGCATAGAACTGGACTCAAGTTCAAATAGAAACAGATCTCTGCAAGAAGCACATTGACTTAGAAAGCCATAAATGCACATTATCTACATTGCATATTATTTGTATTTATTTTTGTTCAATGTTTCTTAATTATATTTTAATCTGGTTCAGAATCCTGAGGGGCCTGAACTGATGCAGAATAAGGTGGGCGGAGACAGAAAAAAATAGACAAAGATTACAAGATTCTAGGGGAAAAAGAAACTTTGAAAATCTGAAGAGGCATTTTACTTGTCTCCTCAAGCATCTCCATGTGATGGACTCAAGGTGCAGAAATAGACATGCATTATTTTTCAAGTTTTTCATTGAAGACTCAGGGGAGTTAGCAATAGTGATGCTCAAAAAGAGGCAAATTGAAATATTGTCCCAAAATGCACAAAGAGAAGGGTGTTGAGAACAGAAAAACAGATGAGCAGAATAGTTTTCAAATATGTGAAATTTAGAATATACTATTTTCAAAAGCAAGCAGTATGAAATGGAAATTTGTAATTTCATATACAGTCGTCTTTTGTGTTCTGAGATATATACTTAGATAGAAAAGTGCTTCTTGATAGGTTCCTTTAAGTTCAAACTAAAAATATAAAATTAAAAAAATTAAGATCCTTTATTCAAAAATCAACTTGAGTGCCATCACCTCTGTGAAACCTTTCTTAACCTTTTTTCAGCTGTTTGCTTTCTTTCCCTCTAACAGTTTATCTGATCTCTCCCCTTCATCAACATTTACTAGCTGTGTGACCCAAATGAGTGACTTTAATTTCTATTTGCCTCAATTTCCCCATCTTTAAAATGGTGATAATGAGAATACCCATTTCACTGGGTTGTTGACAGGATCAGATGAGATCATGTTTTTAAAACTCATCACAATGCCTGGCACATAGTAAGGGTTATATAAATGCTAGCATTTATTTATTCATTAATCTCTTTGTCCATTTAATTATTCAGCCATTCCTCAATTGATGGGCTGTCCTTTAGATTCTTGTTATTTTCTTTTTGGTTTTTGTTCCCTTTTCATCCCTATTCAAACTGTCAGAAGTTTGTTGTCTTTGTAGCCAGTCCCTCAGTGGGTAGCAGCATCCCTCTTAACAACACTCCCAATCTCTTATTTCTCTGTTGCTTTTGATGTATTTTTCCACCAGCATGTAGGGATGAGCATTCCACTCCTCTCTGCTTTGTCCAATGTAGCACCTGACTACTTTGGTCCCTCACTGTCTGATGATCAGGAAGGTTACAGTTTGTCCCTCACCCAGGGTTCTCCAGGACTTTAAGGGGATTTGGAGGGTGGAATGGGACTAGACTCTCTTCAGGTGGCTCCAGACTCAGCTGATTGTGTTCCCCCCCAAGTGTAATATTGGGTCCCCTGCACCCCAATTACATTTAGCCACTAACAATCATACTAGTTTTTTTTAAAGGAATATTTACTTCAAAAGGTTTCATCACAGATATGTGAACTTGCTCCTAATACATGATGCTTAATTCTCCTCACTCTCCATATTCACTTTCTGGGATAAACAAAGGGATTAGGCTCATAGCTTAATTCAGTTCCTATAGAACACAGACCCAGTTTTCAAATCCAAAATCCTATTTGGACTGGAGACCCTAGTTTCTCAGGGCTTTTCTTCTGGGCTAGTTGCCTGGAATAGTGGCTCCTCCAAGGTCATCATGGCTTGAACTCCTAAACCAGTAGGGAACCACCGAGGGCACCTTAAACAGAGGACAAACAAAACTGAGCAGAAACCAGGCCTATTACTTGGAGCTAGATAAAAGAGGAAGCAGAAGAAGGAAGTCTTCCATTCTTGGCAGTTCAGTTCATGGCACTTGTGCTGTGGGTAAGCTGTGATCTTCACCTTCTGGACATAGCCAGAAGAGTAGGAAAGAGTGAGAGCCAGAAGGAGCAGCAGAAGCCACTTTTAAAGATATCCCCTGATCTGATTACAAAGCATATCAAAGGAGGCTACCCCTACCTCAGTGATAGGGGACAGAATTCCTCGGTGGTAGATGATCTGGGTTTGCTTCCAAGACCCTATTCCACACATAAGAATGTGTATTAAGTGATATCCTTTCCCTCAACTCCTTCCATGTTGATATTCTGTTTTTTCCTTTACCTCAATTATGAGAAATATAGTGTCTTCTTTCTTTTTACCTTCCCATCTTTTTCTCCTCAAACTCTAGTCTAATATTAAGACCATACCATCATAAATCATTTTCAATTGTTCAGATAAATTTACCTTTTTAAGTTTCTTTGTACTCTTTTATTTCCAACTTCCTACTTGGATCTAGTCTTCATCAGAAATTCCTGACAGATCTCTATTCCACTTTTAGAGATTTCCTCTTGCTTATGCTAGATGTTGCCAGATCTTCTGTGATCCTGACCATGGTTTCTTGGTACTTGAATAACTTCATTCTGAATGCTTATAGTATTTTCTCTTAGATATAGCAACTCTGGATTTTGACTTTGATATTTCTGGGATTTTTCCACTTTTTTATCTTCCATATGATGATCAGTAGAGAGACTTTGTTTGGTCTCTTTCTGAATCACCTAGGTTCTTGCACTTCTCAGCTTCAGGCCCACTGGGTCTTTGAGGTTGAATCCTGGATTCTCAGGACCAAGTGCCAGGGACTGTGAGTACCCTAGATGTCTGAGGCACTCCAGTCTGAATACTGTTATGTAGCTCTTCTAAGGTCACGTTGGGGCTTTCTGACTTTCCTGGGGCTTTCTTTGGAGCTTTCCGTTTCTGTTGTCTCTAATCGCAATGGCCTGAAAGCTGATGTCTCTGGCTTATTGCTGCTCTTAAAGGAAAGCTGGGCTTATTTGCCTGCTCTGGTGCTGGCTTTGCTGCCAGCTTCCTTTCCTAAAGATCATAGGCTCACTTTTCATACATTTCTGGGTGGGAGTAGTCACTTATTGTAGTTTCTCATTAAATTTATTGATCATAATTCAGTCTAGTGCAAATGTCAGGGTTTTGCTGGATTAAGTACATGAGAGCTGGACAGTCTGCTTTCTATTTAACTAGCCATCTTGTCTGGAAGAGCTTTGAAGTAAGGAAAGGAAGACCAAAGATTGACACGAAAAGGAAAAACGTCCAATTACCTGAAAAGGTATAGTGCATAAAAAGAACAGTGAAGTTATATAAAGCTGCAAAGGGAGATTGAAATCAGAACCTGTGCTAAAATACTGAGGATACAAACAAAGGCAAAACCAATCCTGATCCTTAATCATGTTCTCATGGAGACAACATGCAAATGTCTAGGTATATCCGAAGTATTTAGAAGAGAAATTTGAGGTAGTTCCAAAGGGAAGGCGCTAGTAAAATGGGAAAGCAGGAAAGACCTCTTGTAATAGGAGCATTTGGACTGAGTCTAAAAGGGACCCAAGGAGGCTGGGAAAGGGAAGTGAATGGTAGTGAATTCGAGGTATGGAAGATAGTCCATAAGAAGGCATGAAGGTGGGAGATGGCATATTATATGCCATGAACAGCAGGGAGGCCAGTGGATGGGGAATGCTAGATTATATTGAGAGACAAGTGTTGAGAACTGTTGAGAAGACTGGAATTGAAGAAAAAGGGCTGGTGGGGAAAGGTTTTAAAAGCCAAAGGATTTTGTATTTGATCCTATAGTTAATAGGGAGCTAGTGCAGGTTGCTGAAGAAGTAGGACCAAGATCTATGCATCAGGAAGAGTCTTTTTTTTTAGAAAAATTTTTATTTTCAAAACATAAGTATGGATAATTTTTAACATTCACCCTTGCAAAACCTTGTGTTCCAATTTTTTTCTCCCTCCTTTCTCCTCATCCCCTTCCCTATACAACAAGCAATCCAATATATTTTAAATATGTACAATTCTTCTATGTATATTTCCACAGTTATCAAGCTGCATAAGAAAAATCAGATCAAAAAGGGGAAAAATGAGAAAGAAAACAAAAAGCAAGCAAACAACAAAAAAGTGAAAATACTCTGTTGTGATCCACACTCATTGCCCACAGCCCTCTCTTCAGGTGCAGATGGCTCTCTCAATCACAAGACCATTGAAATCGGCCTGAATTACCTCGCTGTTGAAAAGAACCAAGTCCATTACAATTGATCATCACATAATCTTGCTGTTGCTGTGTACTATGATCTCCTGGTTCTCACTTCACTCAGCATCAGTTCCGGTAAGTCTTTCCAGGCCTTTCTGAAATCATCCTCCTGATCATTTCGTATAGAACAATAATATTCCATAGCATTCATATACCATAATTCATGCAGCCATTCCCCAACTGACAGACATCCACTCAGTTTCCATTTTCTTTCCACTACAAAAAGGGCTGCTACAAACATTTTTGCATATTAAAATATAAAAAAATAATAAAAATAATAAAAAAAACATTTTTGCACATGTGGGTCCTTTTCCCTTTTTTATGATCTCTTTGGGATACGTGCCTAATATAAACACTGCTGGATCCAAGAGCATGAACAGTTTCATAGCTTTTTGGGTAAGGACGATTCTTTTGACAATTGTGAAAGACAGTGTCCAGTCTTAAGAACCAATTAATTTTGCAAGGAGTGATGTGACTGAGTGATGTAAAAATGAACTACAAAGTACTAAGAATGATCTCCTTTTTGATTGGCTATAAACATTAATTTAATGGTTGGTACTTGGAACATTGAGATCCCAATCAAACAACTGAGTCAACATACTGAATAATTTCCATATCTATAAGGCCACAATCTATGATACCAGACTACAAAAGGAAGCTACCGCTAAAAGGAAGGCTGGCAGTCCAGGAGCTAGAAGAGTTTACTTATCATTCAAAGGCTATAAGCTTATCTTGGATTGCAGTGCTCAGGATGAATATTTAATTGAGATACATATACCAAGAGCCTGAGGCAGAGGATGAGAGGTAAGGAAAGTCTATGAAAAAGTAGATAAGAACCTCTCAATTAAATCATCATATACTAGAACCTTTCCAATGAATGCAATGCAACAAAAATGGGCATAGGGAAGAATGATATCAATTATATTGGGAATAAGCACTCAGGATCTAGAAGCAACCGAATTCAAAGGCTCAGACCTTCCACAAGAGCCTTACCTAGCATATATACTATATTCGGGAAATGTGCCAAGGAACATGGGCCAAGGCCAAAATCAAACAGCAAGGCGAAAAACAAAAAAATAAATCTGTTCATCTGTTTGTACAGTTAGATCATCAACTTATTTATTAAGGAGAAAATAAAAGTCAAAACCAAATTAGGAGAGAGGATAAAGATGAGAAAAATAAATCTCATAAAATTACATTATCTACAGCTTGTCCTATATAAATAAACTACTGTAACTCACAAATGAAAAAATGGATGAAAGAATAGATATCAACATGGACTGTCACCATTTCATAAGAGTTTAGTGAATTCAAAGCAGTCACCAGAACAAGAAGCCCAAACAATATAGAAACTGCCTTGGTCAGCAAATACTTGATCTGTTAAGTACAAGAGAGATGACAGCAAAAGGAAATATTAATTTATGATATAAACTAATTTTTAAAATGTTAAGTATAAAAGTAACAAAATATGAGCAAAATACTGCATTCAACAATAAAAAGCAGTCAAAGGGCAAATAAGTTTCCAGAAGTCTTGATGAGAAAGGGCACATCCCTATGGCATTTAAGGATGAAACTCAGTGAAGAAGAAGAGAGAGGAATATCGATTGGGTCTATGATTTTATTTCTATAGGGAAGCCCTGGGTAAGAAAATTCCTTTACCCAATGTTATCTTCACCTTATGGTCTTAGAGAATTATCTAGATTACCCAGCCAGCAAGTGAACCTCAGTTTTCCTTATTGCAGACTGACTCTATTCACTATGCACAACACTGCCTATAATCAAGAGCAACAATTGACCAAAAAACCGAAAGGATTTTTAGAATTGTCAGCATTTCTTTAATAAACTGTGTTCTCTATCAATGGGTACAGAATCACTATATTTGGATTTTAACATCACAGGTTCTTATCTCCACATGAGAAAGTAGAGAAGACACCCGGAGAAACAGATGATAAGAACAGCTAGACAAGATAGAATATACATACATTAAAAACCATTTCCATGCTATAGGCAAGACTATTTTGAGGATATTGAGAAACTGACTCTCAAGGCAACTGGAAGAAGAGAAGATAGTGAAAATTGGTGGGGGTAAGGGTAGACATAAATAATGATCGATATACTTATTTATCATTTTTGTAAAACATGAGAATGATATATACCTGAGGCCTCCTTTATAAAGTCCTGGAAAGAAACAGACTTTTGCAAAGCAGAACACCATACTTTTATAGTTTATACAACTAAATACAAGGTATAGAAAACACAAAATTCTGTGAGCTTATTTGTTACTTGATCTATAAGAAAGCTTTTAACCTTGTAGAACAAAATTCCCCTTTTAAAGGTCTTCTTCCATAGGAAAAAAAAAACATGTGGATGAAGAATATACATTACAAAGACTTGGTGTATGCACTTGGAGGGATTCTCCTTTGAGGTGGTCCATCAATATGTATATTTTGGACAAACACATGTGTGCAGTGAACTAGACCCAGAATTGGGTAAGAAGAGGGAAATAGATTCAGTTATGTTTAGAGAATCATGGGTATTTTCAGCAACCTTAAGCTATTTCCAGATACCAAGACCCATAT
Organism: Sarcophilus harrisii; assembly: GCF_902635505.1. Lineage (NCBI taxonomy): Eukaryota > Metazoa > Chordata > Mammalia > Dasyuromorphia > Dasyuridae > Sarcophilus > Sarcophilus harrisii. The sequence continues at coordinate 76,123,569 of NC_045432.1, read as the reverse complement.
TTTTAACATCATTCTTTTTTTTTTTTTGGCTTATCCTGACTCCCTAACATCATTATTCTTAAGGTAATGCCATATACATGGTAATCATGATGAAGAACCCATGCTGTTGGTCACCCAAAGAGCAATAGAGAGATGCATGGTAGGCATAGAGTATGGCATCTTGACCATGAAGGATTATAGACTAGTCATTATGTAAAAGATTTCACCAATGAGACATAGACAGAAAAGGACATGTTAGACATGAAGGAGAGAGGGTTATCAGATGAACAACTTGCTTACTCTATTAATACCAGTGTTTACTTTTTTGCCAAGAAAACCTCAAACAGGATCATAAAGAATTGGACACAACAGAAACAAGTGAACAACAACAAACATTGAGAGATGTTAGAGAAAGGCCTAGCCCTTTTGGGCCCCTGCTTATATTAAGACATGCACAAAAATCAGACAGGATGAGAAAGTATAGCTGTATTATAGTTTGCCCCACTGGAGAGAGTTCATGCATCAGTGAGGTCATGGATCTATGAAGCCAAGGAGAGCCCAGAGAAGGGAAAGACTGGAAGTGGGGAGGCCACCTGGGAGTCTGTTGTCATCATCCAGCTGAGACATAATAGCTTGAACTAGGTTGGTGATTGAGTGAATAAAGAGAAGGAGTTGGCCGTGAGGTTTGTTGTCAAGATGGAATTGACAAAACTCAGGAACTTACTGGTTATAGAAACTGAGGAAAAGAGAAAAGTCAAGAATAACTTTTATGTTGTGATGCTTAGTAGCTGGGAAGATAGTGGGGCCTTCAACAGAAATGGGTTAGATTAAAGAGTGAGTAGATATTGGGAAAAGATGATGTGTTTCAATTTAGAAGAAGTTGAGGTGCTGCTTTGCTTTCCAGTTAGACATCACTTATCTAAGAGGAAATTGGAGATATGGTTTGGATGAGAGATTAGGGCTCACTATGTAGTTCTAATATTCATAGATACTGATGATTGAACTCATAAGAACTGCTGAGATAAGCAAGGGAAAATATAGAGAGAAGAGAAGAGGACCTCCAACTGAGCTCCCTCATGCTAAGAGAGCAGGTGATGTGCCAGTACAGAAGACTGAAGAGTCCTGACCAGTATGAGCTAATAAAAGAACATTGGCCCCTGGGAGCCAAGAGTAGAGAGGGTATTGATGGTCAAGAAAAATGTCTTTTTTAGGATGGTGGAGTTGGGAAGGTGATTGAAGATAATAATAGTTAATATCTATATAGCATTTTAAGATTTGCCAAGCACTTTACAAATATTATCTTGTTTTATCCTCACAACAACCCTAGGAAGTTGGTGCTATTATTATCTCCATCTTACAGATGAGCAGATTGAGGAAGATTCAGATGAAGTGACTTGCCCATAGTCACACAGTTTCTAAGTATCTGAGGCTGGATTTGAACGTAGGGGTTCCTGACTCCAGGTGCTGCACTCTATTCACTGTACCAACTAACTGCCTCTTCAAGAGACAAGAAAGATGAGAGAAGGAATGGGGGTTATGGGACAAGTTTCTAAGAGAAAGGGGAAAAGGAGAGGGCTTGGGAAGATGAGGTATGGAGGAAAGTCACTGCAGAAGCTCATGAGGGACGTTTTTGTTTTTCTTGACAAAACAAGAGAAGAGACCATCCGCTCAGCCAAAGAAGTGAGGGACTTGACAGAAAGAAAAGATTGGAACAGTCAAGGTGGGTGGTGGAGATCATAAGGAAGCAAGTAACAAGATTTTGTAGTGGGATAAGTAAGAAGGATCAATACGATTAAATGAGATAAGAGATAAAAAGTGCTTTGTAGACCTTAAACTTTTATACAGAAGGTTCATCATCATCACTTTTTTTGCTTTTATTCATCCATATTTCACATTTGTGGACAGAAGTTGGGAGATAGGAATGACCAAAGATTGAAGCCTGGTAGGGCAGAACAGTTGGGGAGACAAATCAATGGGCAGGACAGCACCTCTTGGAATTAGTTCACTACCAGGCCAATGCCAGAAGCAAAGGAAATGAGGTCATACCCGGTGTGATCATCTCAAAGAATAGGGAGGGAGGAGAGGGTTGAAGATCCTAGTCAAAGCTGAGTTTGTGGAAGAATTTGAAGGATAAGAAGGGCAGGAGACTCTATGTACAGAGGAGAACTTCAGCATTACATATGATGAAAGTGTTAACTATTTGGGGTAAATCTAAAACATTTGAACATTCCTGTTGATGGCTGAATTAGAGTAAAGAATAGAGAAGATGAGAGCTGTGGGAGCTGGTGAGCTTCACAGCGATATCAGTGGGAATATTGAATATTCCCCTCCTCACAGCTCTCCAGTAACAGCCTATCCTTAAAGCAGCATTGAAACCTCTCTGTTCTTCCTGGAAGTTTGCTTCCTCCCCTTGAGGGTGGTCCTTTATTTTATTTTATTTTTTTTAAATTGTAACTTTTTATTGACAGAACATATGCCTGGGTAATTTTTTTTTTACAACATTATCCCTTGCACTCACTTCTGTTCCAACTTTTCCCTTCCCTCCTTTCACCCTCTCCCTTAGATGGCAAGCAGTCTTGTATATGTTAAATAGGTCACAGTATGTCCTAGATACAATATATGTGTGCAGAACCAAACAGTTCTCTTGTTGCACAGGAAGAATTGGATTCAGAAGGTAAAATTAACCTAGGAAGAAAAACAAAAATGCAAACAGTTTACACTCATTTCCCAGTGTTCTTTCTCTGGGTGTAGCTGCTTCTGTCTATCATTGATCAACTGGAACTGAATTAGATCTTGAGAGTGGTCCTTTAATTGAGATTTCCTTTCTCTGCTACCCCATGTCATGCTCCTTGTCTCGGACATAGAAGGTCTTAGTAATGGTTCTGTTGAGCTTGATAAATAATGGTGGTAAATCCCTCAGTCTCTAAAAATTATCTGCCAGAGTTCAATGTCTTGGGTCAGTGAAAAGAGTTAATACCTTTTGGTACACATGTTCCGGCTTAAGAATTAAATCCTAACTGTTGCAGCTTCCTTTGTGTCTTCTAGGTTTCTGGAAATTGAGTTTGTCACCTCACCAAACAAAGAGAGCTTCAGTCTTAAGCCAGTGGTATGCAGAGATGAACCGGGAGTATTTGTGCCCTTGGCAAAGTGAGACATGGGCATCTTACTGCCGAGACCACCCTGCTTTATGACTTGATCTTTCCTACTTTGCACAAGCAAGTAAGTCTAAAACTTAGAAAGTTTCTATCTCTATCCATTTGGGGAACTTCAATTGCAGGAATTTGCATTTGTCAGAGATTTCAATCAGCTTTGGATCACTTACAGATTTTTCTCTCTCTCTGCTCCTATTAAATGTCATAATGAGACATCTTCAATCAAATCGAAGCAAAGTGTCTTTGTATGGTCTCCAAAGATAGTCATTGTTTGTAGGGGTCATCAATTCCACTGCACAGTGTTCTGAATAGCAAGATCTTTAAGGCTGTTAATAGGCCCTCTTCAAGCAGGAGGCATAGATGAGGAGGGTGGATAATAAAGAGAAACTCTTAAATGTCTGACTGGGGGTGCCTCAGTGTACAGTCTTTCCTAAAATTAAATATCTTGCTGCCTAGAACTTGTAGTTATCCATCTGCTGGCTTCAAAGAAGCCATTTCTGCCCTGCCATCAATGGGATGTGGGCTCCAAGGGGTGGTGTCTTGAGCACCAGTGGCTTCCAAATCTGTGTCTGGATCCACAGATGAACAGTGTAAGGAAATACAAGCTGAATGTGGACTAAGAGGACCTGGGTTCAAATTCTCATTCTATAACTTACTACCTGTGTTAATTTAGGCATTCAATTAATCAGCAAGAATTTGGCAGGTCTCTGCTGTGCACTATGTACTGTTCTGGCTGCTAGATATACAAATATTGAACTTGAGCTTAGGTTTTAGGGGGGAGCAGGAATGAATGAATAAATAACTGAATGAATGAATAAAGCAAGTCAGTAAGCTTCTGTTAATCCCTTACTATGTGTCAGAAAACTATTCATTGATAGGGACAAAGAAAGGCAAAAAACATGAAAAAAGCTAGGTACCTACAAGACGCATAAAGAGTGGATAGAAGGGAAGATAAAAGGTTCTGTCAGCTGAGGAGACCAGAAAAGGCCTCTTCAGAGTACATGGAAGTTGTAAAGTATAGGAAGCTGGGAAAGGCAGAAAGGGACCACGTTGTAAAGAGCTTCAAATGCTGCAAACAGAGGGCTTTTAATTTAATTCCAGAGGTAATGGGAAGCCAGAATATGTAGAGGAGGAATGGGAGGGTGATTTCATCATACCTATGCTTTGGGCAAGTGGACACTGGATTTGAGTCTCAAGAGATTTGTAGAAAGCTAACTGATTAGAAGATTCTACCAATAATCCAGGTACATAATGAGAAGGGCAGGAGCTAGCATGATGTCAATGTAAGTGGAGAAAAGAGAGTATTTAAGAGATGCTGTGAGGCTAGAAATAACAAGGCTTAGCAAGAAATGAGATCAGTAGGAGTGTGCGTGAGGAGCTGAGAACTACTAGGTTGAGATTCTGGGCAACTGAGAGTATGAGAACATTTAGGGGAAGAAATAATGAGTTCTGTGTTGGAAATGCTGAGTCTTTGATACCTAAGGGACATCCAGTTTTTAGACATCCAAGAGATATTTAGTGATGCAGGACAGATTGCAAAGGCCATAAAGTAAGCAGGTGAGGAACTGAAAGCAACTAGTAGTGATATCCTTTTCTTCTAGAAATGTAATTGTAAAAAAGGAAGAGAAGCTGACAATAATAACAAGAGCATGATGGTACTTGGTTGTTTTAAGGATGGGGAAGATCTAAGCAGGTAGCAGGAAAGGGGCTATGGAATAAAGGACTTGAAAATTTGTGGAAAAAGATAATCAAAGGAGCAAATTCCCCCATGAGACAAGAAAGGAAGGGATCAAGAGCATAAGCTGGAAGTGGGAGAGGTTGGCAAGTGCAAGGAAAAGAGTTTCTTCTTTCTCTGAGATGGAAGCTAGGGAGAAAAAACCCTAAAGGTGATTTGATGTATAGAACATAGTCCCCTATCATGGAAAGACATAATGGATGGCTTCAATTTCTTCAGGGAGAGGGAGAAGGAGATAGATGGCATAAGGAAGCTTGGGGATAGAAGAGAAGATTTGGACTAGATGCTCCAAAGAGTGGGATAGATAGGTAATACTGGAAGAATACAGGGATTTCTACACAACAATGCTTACTCAGTTAAGAACCAGTAACATGAATCTGCAGTGGACCCAGATAGCCCTGGTTTGTGTGACTTCCTCCAGTGACATACAGCCACATAACAACTTGAAAGGAGAAAGTGGATGGTACATTAATAAAGGGATAAGAAATGAAGGGCAAGGGTGAAGGTCAGATCTAGGAATTTCTATGCTCTAGACAGTTAAGGTAAAATACTTGTAGATGATGACCTGATCAAGAGTACAGCCATCCCTGTGTGCATAGAGTAGAGCAAAGGAGTAGATCACAGGAATTAGGGAATCATATGAACTGAGAACCAAGGTATTTCAGGGGACATCCAAATAAAAGAGAGAAGTCTTCATGTATAAGGGGAAAGACAGGTAGTATAGAGGAAGACTGAACAAGTCCTAAACAATTTGAGGAAAGAGGATAAGAATGATCTGGAAGTTGGTAGCTGCCTGGCATCAGGATCTGGATGGAGTAATGGATAGATTTAGTTGGAGAGGTCTACAAAGGTGAAGGGAAACTATAGTGGTAGGGAGAGAATCTGGAAGTGGCAATGAGGAGTGTGAAACTGGCCTAATATGGACCATAGTTTTCCAATCTAGCCTTTTCTAAGTTACTACCATTATTGCACCTTCCCGATAGACTTCCATGCTCTTGGAAGACCTTTAGAACTCCCATCCAAGGCAGAACGACCTAATTAGTGAGACCTCATTAAATGGAGTAAGCCTCACAGCTAACTATTCTCTTTCCCCTCGCCCACTTTCTGACATATTTTCCACACATGCTTCTCACCCTCCACCTTTCCTACCCTTGCTTGGTGGAACTAGAACCTCATAATTGTAATCCAGCCAGTGCCACCAGTGTATCTGGAAAAGGCATCACAGCTGATTTCCCTCTTATTCCCCCTTATCACTTTCCTCAAAGCAAATGCCCTTCCTTGGCCACTATTCCCTTAGATATCCTAGCTCCTCTTGTCAAATTTCAGCTCCTTGAAGGGATGGATCACCTCATGTTTGTATATGTATTATTAACATGGAACACAGTCCTTGGAAAGCAGTGAGTTACTTTATAAGTGTGTGTCATCCGTTTATCCATTCACTCATTTATTTATGAGAGATGTTATATCTGGTATTAGAAAAGGCGGCTGTTGATACAGTATCTTTGAAGGAGAGATTCATGAGGATTGCAAGAAGAAAGAAGAGACACTCTCAGTTCTAGGCCTCTCTTCCCTAGCTTCCCTTTTCTAGGTCTAATCCAAGAGTCTACACCATAGCAGCCCTGAACCTGGCTGGGTGTAATATGATGTCCATAGTACCAAGCAGGACCAAGGAGAGCTCCCTTTCCACTAAGAACTACCAGTAACCCCAAAGCAAAGCCTCAAATAGGACAGTGGTTGGAACTCTTCTCCTCTGCATAAGAGCACCTTGTTAACCTTGACCAGGTTCTTCCTGACAAGTCTTTACCTATGTAACATTTTACCCTTGGTAAAAGATGTCTGCTGTGGGATCAGGGCTACAAACCTATTGGACTGGATACAGTCCAACCTGTTACATACCTGGGGTTTTTTCACATACTGGTGTTTGCCTTCTATTGGTGGTCTGGGCCACTAATAAAAGCAAGTTAAGGCTGGGAACATTCTCAAAGAACAATCCTTTTTACCCGGCAACTTTATTTCTCAAGGGGAGTCAAAAAGGTGACTGTGATGCCGGACATTGAGGTAGGAGGTGAGGGCACTACAAAATTGCACGTGTGTGTTTATGTTTCTGCGATTAATAACTGTGAAGACCTTCAGCAATTCCACCTCATCATTGGCTCACCCTCCTGGGTATCTTCATTTGGGGTTCACCATGACCTATTTTCCAAGGGGTTTTAAATGGAGCAACAACTAGAAGGCTAACTCTGGAGTCAGGAAAGACACTGGAGAAGTAAATCCTTTCACCTTTCACTATTTTTTAGAACTCAGTTAGGGTCACAAATAAGCAGCAAAAGGAGTCTCTTCATCACTCCAGGGAGATCATTGACCTCTGTTACTGTTCTTCCCCTTTGAATGTGAAAGAGAATTGGCCAGAACACCAAGCCCCCATGTCTGCTGCCTCTTGCTCTTGGAAGGTAATAGATAGCACTCAGGAATTTGCCTTTGAATATGTGTTTTCACCCCTAATAATTCCTTCAAGCCCCAGTTTTTGCCTGCCAGACAGTGAGCTCATGCTGCCTTCCTGATTTACACCTTCCTCTATCTTCAGAGTACCAAGTCTCCTATGAATTGAGTTCTTCCAAGCTTTTGCCAAGAAAGTGAAGCTGCTAGAAACATCTTTGTAGGAAAAGATACAAGGACTCTGACATCCCACCAGCTACTGTGACCTAAATAGGCCTTCCCTTCCCACATCCAGTTTACAGGAGTGAGGAGCCATTGCCACAAAGCCAGAGGACTCTATATCTTTTTGTCATGAAACTTCAGTCTTTTTCTGTGTGGATGTTTATTTAGATCACTTTGGCTCTGCCTTCTCCTCAGGAGTGAGATCTGATGGATAGCATAGCCCCAATACACTTGGGAAGGAATAAGTTGAGTAAAGAAATTTCTAAGCCACATTGCATGTGGAGACAGGGAGCAGAGCTGCCTCAGTAATTGGGGTAGTCGTGCTAGCATACACCACCTCCAGAGACAGATAGACAGACAAGATTCCCTTTGTAAGGGGAATTCAGAGGAATAGTTTTACACTGAGAATGGCCAGTCACAGAATATCAGAGCTGGAAAAGCCTTCAAGATGATCTGTGTCAATCACCTTATCTTGTATAGTAAGACAAAAACCCTCTCTTCTCCCCTTGAATTAAGGGTGTGTGTGTGTGTGTGTGTGTGTGTGTGTGTGTGTACCTGTGGAAGGTCATTCAAGTTAATAGTAAGCCTGGAATTCTTGCCTTAATCTTCTTATTTCCAAAATTCTGCTTGATCCTCAACATGATCTTTTTTTTTTTAACAGAAATCAAAACGTTTGTGCATTGGAAGGGAAGGGCAGCTAGGTGGTACTTCAGCAGATAGAGTGTGGGGCCTTTAGTCAGAAAGACTCATCCCTCTGAGTTCAAATCTGGCAAATCCTTCTAATATCTTTGCCTAGAAAATTCCAAATGATTCCAAATGGGATCATGAAAAGTCAGGCTCAACTTAAATGACTGAAGAGCAGTTTTGAAACGGATCTCAGAGGGGCAGCCTCTCCCTAACCTAGCTGATAAATGGGCAACCAGTGAGGGGGGAAGGGAAATAGCATTTCAATCATGGGGGACAACTAAGATGGAGACATGGCATTGGGAGGTGGAAAAAAATGGAGATGGGCTTCATAGGGTCATAGATTTGGAAAAAACTTCAGTCATAGTACCCAACCCCCTCTTTTTATAGATGAGGAAACAAATGGAAAGGAAGTAACAAGACTTTTCCAGGTCCATACAACTAGTGAATGTCTGAGGTCAAGTTTGAACTCAGTTTTTCCTGAGCCCAAGACCAGAGCACTTACTTTGCCTCTCAATGTGTCCTGACCAACTCTTAATGAAGCCACGATGGCTCTTACGTTCCTTTGCTAATACAAACTAGAGTTTTTCTTCCCTTCTCTGGAAATTGAAAAATTTGCCCTTGTCCAGCCCTGGGGTACCTCCTTACTTCTCCACATTCATTCTAAGTCCCTGACAATGGCCCCCCAAACTCAGCTCCTATGTGTTGGATACTGAGGCGTGTAGTTTGTCTAGGGCTGGTGACAACTTGTGGATGGCATCTCCATGCTCACTTCCTGTTGCCTTCCTGATTTCAGCTCCCTGTCAGACCCTTTTGTTGTCCTTCCCAGGTGTCATATTCTTCTCCCTGGCAAAGAGCAGAGGAATAAAGTTAGGGCTCAGCAGTGAGGTTACCACAGGCCCAGAGTCTGTTGGGCAGCACTGAAGAGTAAGAAACTTCAGGAGCTGCTCTGGTTGGAAATGTCTTCAGCCTGGGGCCATGAACTTCTCTGTGACTAGCCAGGGTGATTCTCTAATGATAGATATATAGTCAATTGCTAGAGAGGTTTGTGGGGCCAGTGAATAAGTTGTGGTGCTTCCCCTGTGATGAATTGCGTGCAAGAAACAATGTGAAAGATCGCTTGTAAATGATTTATGAAAGGGAGGAAGAGGGCTGCACACATAGAGATTGAGAGATAAGAAAGGGACACCTTGGTGTTCACATAATATTAAGGAGCTGAGAGGCAGGTCCCCAGAATATTGGGTGGAGACCTGTGGAAGCAGTATGAGAGGCCTTGGACTAGAGCTGCTCTGGGTAACAGGCCACAGATTTGTTGTGACCTGTCCTGTTGGACAGAACCAGGAGATGAAGTAGCAGTGGCAGCTCCCAGAGCAGAATTCATGACCATCATTCATTTGGTTTTCTCCAGAGACATCTTTGTTGATAGGTGGCCATAGGGAGAGATAAGTGATCCATGACCCCTGCCCCAGGGGCAAGGCACAGAGTCTGCCCCAGCTCTGCCAAAAGGTGGTATAGAATTTCTCAACAAAATTGGTACATCCTGGTATACTAGGCTAACAGGGGAACTTTATGGGTGATTCCAAATAATGTTTGGTCCCAGATTCACCTCTGACTCCAAAAGGTGCTTTCATACTTAGATGAACTAGGATGGAGATGGAGACTGGACCTGTGACTTCACTGGTACCAGGAGTTCTTGAACAAGGAAACACCTTATTCCAGTGGTTCTCAAAGTATGGTCTAGAGCAGTGGTCCTCAAAGTGTAGTCCAAAGAATTGTTGGGGTCTCTGAAACCCTTTCAGAGGGTCTACAAATTCAAAATTATTTTTATTTCTAATATAGTAAATAGTTATAAATATAACCCATGTGAACAAAAACTCTTTGAACAGATCCTTGATAGTTTTTTAACATGAAGATACTGAGAACAGAGGTTTGAGAACCACTGGTCTAGAGAATCCTGGGGATCTCTGAAACCCTTTTAGAGGGTCTACAAATTCAGAAATAGTTTTTATTTCCAATATGGTAATGTCTATAAATATAATCCTAAAAACTCTTTAGAGAGATCCTCAATAATTTTTAATAGGATAAAGATGCTGAAAACAAAAGTTTGAGAACCACTGCCTTATTCAAATCAGCAGCACCTTCTTCGTCAATATGGGCCAGGGCACTGAGAAGCTAAATAACTTGCCCAGAGTTCCCTAACTAGGATGTTTCGGAAGCAGGACTTAAACTCAGGTCTTCTTGGCTCCAAAGCCAACTTTGAATCCACTTGGCTGCAGATTTGTCAGTCATTTTCAGTTCTGTGTGACTCTCCATGACCTCATTTGTAGTTTTCTTGGTAGAGATATTGCAGTGTTTTGCCATTTCCTTCTCCAGCTCATTTTATGATGAGGAGACTGAGGCAAGCAGGGTGAAATGACTTGACTGAGCTCACTCAGCTTGGATGTTATCTAAAGCCAGGTTTGAATCCAGGTCTTCTTGACTCCAGGCCTGGTGCTCTTATCTGCTGCAGTACTACCTAGTGTCCTTAAAGGCACAGGAATACACAGATAGGTAAAACAACCCCTACCTTCTAGATACATGGGAAAGTACGGAGGAGGTGGAAGAGAAGAGAGAATACAATCTATATACAAATGAGTAAATGAAAATATATGTAAAGCAAATAGCGAGTGATTTTGAGATGGTGGCATAGCAATAATATATGTGTGTTGGGTGCAATGCCAGAGGAGCATGTGGATCAAGAAAGGCTTTGAAGATAAACCTTGAATGGAGTTATGGATTTGAAGAGGTTGAGGTGAGGAGAGAGGACATTCTGGATTTGGGGGCCATCCAGGGCAAAGGTATGAAGGTGGGGGATAAAATGTGTTCTGGGAGCAGCAAGGAGGCTGGGGTGCAGAATATTCTACGCGTTCATTAGCATTGACTGGCCATTGAGTACCATTTCCTCCAAAGAAATCCTGCCTTGGATTGTTCTGGTTTCCCTAACTGGGTACGAGCCTGGTGTGGGTATTAGAATCTTTTGCACTCTTTCCCTGTATCTCACATTTCACAGTGCTGAGCCTAGTTTCCCAGGCATATCATCATAAATATCGGTTGATGTGAATTCCCCGAGCACACTTGGGCCTGTAAATCCCCATCATAAAGCATATCACTGCAACAAGGATTTAGTTACAGACCCTGAGGAAAGCCAAGGCCTTCATCATATTGAAGGCAGCTGAGTAAAACTTTCTCTGCCTTCCTCCCAGAAAGCCAGGGAGATGGGTGGTATTAAGAGCAGAGGGCAATTGCCTAGCTGTTAGGAAAGTTGCTCTGATGCCGGATCAAAGCCAGCAGATTTCTTTGTCTTTGTTCTCACTGACTCAGGGCACTGCTTTCCATCAGGCCTAAAAGTTACCCTTGAATTTGGCATCCTCTGGGCCTTGCTCTCTGAGCCTTGCTTGTCTAGGGCTCTATGGTGCTATCTGCATTGAATCCTGACAGCTTTTCTCTTGGTTTTGCTTCCCTCAGCCCCCGTTCTACTCAGCTAGATGCAGGACTGAGGGACTCAGGGGGCTTATAAGCTTGCCTTGATCCTTCCCCTTCCAACTTTAACCTGAAATGAGAGACATGCTTGAAATTCATGGCAATTTGAAAGCACAGCTCCATTCACTGATAGGGTGATGTGATACAGTGAGAAGAGGGTTCCATCTAGATTCATCGGCTGCCTCTGTAGCTTTGAGCAAACCACTTCATTTGGATGGGCCTCACTTTTCCTGTTAGATATGCAAATGATGTCATTCTGATGGCAGGAAGTGAAGTGGAATTAGGAGGAGAGTATAAAAGCTGCCAGAAGCATAACATGAAAATAAAACAAACAAACAAAAAACCTACAGTCATAGCCATTGGTCCCATCACTTCCCAAATAAAGGGAGAAGAAATGGAAGCAGTATCTGATTTCATATTCTTGGGGTCAAAGATCACTGCAGGCAGACAGTGACTGCAGTCATGAAATTAAGACACTTGTTCCTTAGAAGAAAAACAGAGACATCATCTTGTTAACAAAGGTCTGTAGAGTCAAAGCTGTGGTTTTTCCAGTAGCAAAATATGGATGTAAAAGTTGGACTATAAAGAAAGTTGAGTGCCATAGAATCAGTGCCTTTGAATTGTGGTCCTTGAGAAGACTTTTAAGAGATCCTTGGACAGCAAGGGCAGCCAATCAATATCTAAAGAAATTAATGCACTGGAAGGTCAAATATTGAAGCTATAGTTTAAATACTTTGGCCACATAATAAGACAGGACTCATTGGAAAAGCCCCTGATGTTAGGAAAAGCAAAAGGAAAAGGGGACAGCAGAGGATGAGATGATTGGCTAATGTCATAGAAGCAAGAAACATGAGCTTGGACAGACATTAGGAGATAGTGGAGAATAGAAGTGTCTGGTGTGCTATGGCCCATGTGATCACAAATAAATGAATGATTCAACAACAACAATATGACCAGTCTGGGTTTATAACATGAACACAGGACTGGCTCAACATCAGGAAAACTAAAAGTATAATTGACCATATCAATAACAAAAATCATACGATTATATCATTAGATATAGAAAATACTTGACAAAATACAATGCTTGTTTGTTTCTTAAAATGATAATTAGTTCCTATTTAAAACAAGGAAACAGAAATATCACTTTTTGCTGATGATATGATTGTATATGATTACTCCAGAGAATCAATTAAAAAACTAGTCAAAAATTAGCAACTTTATCAGAACTCTAGAAACCTTCCAATATATCTTGAGGTTTGCTGGCTAGATTTCTGATTCTAATTGGTCATCAATAGATTCTAAGCCAAGTCCCATTTGATCACTGTTTAGGTCCTGATTGATTCAGATTGAATGTAAATAGTAGTCATATCTGCTTTGCCCAGAAACCCTGAAGGTCTATCCTTCCCAGATTCATTCATTCATTTAGTTAGTTAGATTTTTGGAGGGGGGGCTAGGTGAAAGAGGAGTTTCTTTGACTCAATAAGTTCTCCCCCTGCATCCAGGGCCATCTCCAGTTGTCCTGATCTATATCCTGTCACTGGACCCAGATGACTCTGGAGAGGAAGGTGAGGCAGGTGACCTTGCACAGCCCTCCCTCACTTCAATCTAGTTCACTTTCATGTCATGGCATCATCTCCCTGATGTCATGGTCCTCTTCCAGAGTGAAAAACAAACAAAGAACCACATATACAATAAACCCACATAAATGATCAGCATCTCTATATATTACCAACGAAGCCTAGCAGGAAGAGACAGAATGAGAACTTCCATTCAAAATAATTGTAGATAGTATAAAATGCTTGGAAGTCTACTTGCTAAGACACATACAGGAACTATTAGAATGAAATTACAAAACTATTACAAAATAACAAAAAATTGACAAAAGACAAGCAATTAGAGAAATATCATAAAATGATTTTACATGTATTACCCATATCAGATTGATTGCTGTTTTAGAAAGGGAGAAGAGAAAAAAATTAGACCTCAAATCTTACAAAAATGAATGTTGAAAATTATCTTTATATGTAATTGGAGAAATAAAATACAATAGAGAAATATTAATTGGGTAGGTTGAGCCAGTATGATAAAAATGACAATACTACCATAATGACAATATTAATAATATCAATTATTAATAAATTAGTTTACTTGTTCAGTGCTATACCAATCAACCTACCCAAAAATTACTTTATAGAGCTTGAAAACTAATAACAAAATTTATCTGGAGGAATAAAAGTTTAACTATTAATGGAATCCATGAAAAAATGTCAAAACAAAAGGGAGAGAGCAGCACTATATTTCAAATTTTATTATAAAGTACATTTATCAAAAACAACATGGCACTAGTTAAGAAATATAGTAGTTGATCAATGCTATAGATTAAGTACATAAGATATATAAGCAAATGAGCATACTAGTCTAATATTAATAAACTGAAAGATCCCATTTATTGGGGCAAGAACTCACTATTCGACAAAAACTGCTGGGAAAGATAGAAAGCAGTCTGGCCGAAACTAGGCATAGACCAATACCTCACTATATACCACTGGGTACCACTGTACCAAAATAGGTACATGATTTTGACATAGTGGTATCCTTTTTAAAAAATAACAATAGCTTTTTATTTTTCAAAAGACATGCACAGATAGTTTTCAACATTTACCCTTGCAAAACCTTATGTTCCAAATTTTCCTCAATCCCTCCTCCTCTGCCCCCAAACAGCAGGTAATCCAATATTGGTTAAGCAGGTGTAATTCTTCTAAACATATTTCCATATTTATCACGCTGTGCAAAAAAAAAAAAAAATCAGATCAAAAGGGAAAAAATGAGAAAGAAAAAACAAGCAAACAAACAATCACCATCACAAAAAAGGGAAAATAGTATACTCTGATCTATATAGTTCTCCATAATTCTGTCTCTGGATGTTGATGGTTCTCTCCATCCCAAGTCTCCTGGAATTGCCTTGAATCACCTCATTGTTGAAAAGAGCCAAGTCCATCAGAGTTGATCATCACATAGTCTTGCTGTTACTGTGTACAATGGTTTTTTTGATTCCATTCACTTCACTTAGCATCAGTTCACGTAAGTCTCTTTAGACTAAAGGATGATATCCCAAACAAATTGTGAGAATATGAAATAAATTGCCTGTCAGATCTATGGATAGTAGAGAGGTTCGCAACCAAATGAGAATAGAGAAGTTAATAGGATGAATAATTTTAATTACATTAAATTAAAAGATTTTTGTATAATTAAAACCAATGTGGCAAAGATCATAAAGAAAGTAGGAAATGGGGGTGGTAGATTTACAGCAAATTTCTCTGATAAAGGCCTCATTTCTCAAAAAATAGGGAACTGAGCCAAATTTATAAAAATAAGAGTTATCCCCCACTTGATAGGCCAGTGTAGATTAGGATGCAATCAACATTGGCCTGAGCATCCTTCTCTGCCTTCCAAGCCTCCAACTTCCATTCATTGCCCTCACTACGCAGAAGAAATTGTGGCTGTAGTGGCAACCAACTCTTTGGCAGCTTAGAAATCTTGAGGTGTCCCACAGGCTGTATTTCTTCTAGCTCTATATGACAGGGGAATTTCTTCCCAATGTACTTCCTCTCATCACATCTCACTCCCTTATTTCATGGCTGACTTCATCCTTCCCCAGTGACAATGTCCTAGGTACCCCCTTTTCCACTTTCTATAAGAGCAAAAAATTCTAGTCACAGCTCCAAGTTTGGTACAGAATGTCTCACCAGCTTAAAAAAAAGTCTTTCTTCAGCTCCTTGTCCTTTTTTTAATGGATGGCCTTAACAATGGGACTAATGGGACAAAAAAGAATAGCTTTCCCAAATAGGACTCATTATGGATTGAAATGGGGCCCGTTTTTCTCGTACCTGAGAGTGGCTACAATCAAATAGCTGGCCCCTGTGAGAGCACTCTCAGGGTAGAAGGCAGCCTCAGCCTTCTCATCTTTAGGACATTGTGAGCTCAAAGCTAGCCTTCAAAAAGTGCACTAAAGGGATGAAAGGAGAAATTATAGAGTGATCAGAGGATGGTTAGGAGCTGAGTAAAGCAATGCTGAGATGGAAAGGAAAAAGCAAATTGAGACTTAATCATCCCTTTTGAACCTACCTATTTTCTGTCTCTTAATGCACCAAAGGATTCCTCAGAACTTCTGAGTGAACTCTGAGGCCCTATCTCAGAGGAACTTATCTCATTAATCAGCGAAACCCCTTATTTCAGTGATTGCAATTTTGACCCATTAGTTTTGTCATGTTGTTGCCATACCAAGTTCCTAAGGTTGACACATCTTTCTCATAAATGCTTTAGAAATAGTATTGCTGTTAGCTGACAGATGAGCATTGATGAATTCTTCTGTGTAAGAAGCTCCTATTTATTCTAAATCCCAAATCCCTGTAATAAAGGACTAATTACTGGCTCTCTGCCTTTTGACATGTGAAAGAGAGTTCAGTGACTAGCAAGCACTGAAAATAGGGATTTTATGTTCTTTAGAGAAACTTTCCAAGAGTATCTTGGCTAACCTGTACATTAAGAGCAGATTCCTAGACCTGAGGATCCTTGAGGTACAAAGTTAAGGAAAAAGTCCCTTAGTTAAGAAAAAAGTCAGATAGAAGTTAACTATTCAGTACTTGCCAAAGGCATTCAGAGGTGTAGGCAGCCTATAGCATGTTACCAAGGAGATCTTATGGGATATAGAAGACATGACAGAGACTGTTGCTATCCTAGAGTGTTGGATTGGATTGGAAGTCAGAAACTCAGAGTTCAGATCCCAGCTCTTCCTAGTTATGTGACCTTGGAAAATAATTTCTCCTGCTTTGGCCTTTCTTTTTATGTAAAATGAAAGGGTTAGGCTAGGTAATCTCTAAGGAGTACTTCCTGCTCTAAATCTAAGGAGTACTTCTTACTCTAAATCTGTGATCCTTTGGTGTGCACATAATAAGTCTTTTCATTCATTCATCTCATGTGCGACTAGGAAAGGAAGTCAGCTGCTCATGTTGAAAGCATGTGGGGATGGATGGGCAGCCTCAGTGCCATATCAGTGCTCCATGAAATGTAAAAGGAAAAAAAAACTGAGAAAGGCCTGTAGTGTGATGGCTTGATCCTCTATGGATATTTTCTGGGGAAATGTTGATAAGAATCATACAAGATCAGAAAGGACTGATTGCATTTGTACCAATGGAAGAAGGACCCAGAGAGATGAGATCGCAATCCCCCCAGTCTGTGAGCGAACATTAAGTCAGATAGACTGTCCTATTCCATGACCTTTTGGGAGCA